>NC_052047.1:92769984-92972597 GCF_903992535.2 Arvicola amphibius
CACCATGACAATTGGCAAGAACACAAACAGCAGTTCACTGATGACCAGCTGCTTGTGCTCACTGACCTCCTTGTGTCACCGTGCTATTATGCATAGAGAGGTGAGTTACATGTGACAGCCTCACAAGTGTCATCCTACTGATGATGGAGAAAGAGTTTCTACAAGGTTTTAAACCTTGCTGCCATTTTAGATGTAACTGCTTAGATAAAGTGGAGAGACTTGTTTGTTTTGACCTTTTAAGACAGGGATAGCTGTGTAGACAGGCTAACTTTGCATCTGGAGTAGTTCCCAACCCTAGCCTCACGGGAACTAGCTTTGCAGTTGTGTGCCAGCACACTAACTGTTTGTAAGGTGTGGGGATAAATAGCTCAGCAACAGAGCCCAAGTTTACCCCCAGGATTTTATTGGGTGGGTTGGTTGGTTGATTTCTTGTGACAGTGCTCACTGGAACTCGAAGCCCTTCTGCTTGTGCAGCCGTTCCAGGTACTTGTTTCTATATTCCACTAATCTCAGAGTTTAAAACCAGCCCTGGGTTGCAGACTGATATTCTGTCTCAATAAATAAGTAAGTATGTCTTTTGCTGTGGTCAGTGGAAATAAGTCCCATAGAATTTTTCAGGATTTTGTTTTCATTTTTAAACAGGTAATTTATGTGTCTGCTTTGGGACACTTAGAAAATAAATAAGTTGCATTAGCAGCCTGAGATAATCAGGGTGAAAGAAAAGAATCATAGTCCAGATTGCTTCCTGAGTGAGACATTTGGGGTTGTACTGGGAACTCTGCATTCCACAGTCATGAAAATACTTCATCTGGATTTACTGTGCTCGTGTGCGTGCTGTGCTTATTGAGGTCAGGAGAGGGAGCTGAGGTACAGACGGTTGTAAATGCTCTTCGCTGCTGAGCCATCTCTCTAGCCCATCATCTGTATTCTTTTTGTTTGTTTTTTGCTTTTTATTTTTAGAGAGAGTCTTTGTAGCCCTGGCTACCCTAGAATTCATTATGTTGATCAGGTGGCCTCAAGCTCATTCTGCCTCTCCCCCTTCCAGAGTGTTGGTATTAAAGCAGTCCTCACTGTGTACAACTCATCTAAAGTCAAAAATGGGTTATTACCTCTGGAAGGAGGGAGCCAGCAAGTCTTTGTGTAGAGAAGGGTTGGGAAAATGAAGAAAATCTATGTGGTGGGATTTTAGAATTTAGTGCTTTATTACCTAACAGATTTTTTTTTCTCCTTAATGCAGATGGCTAGTCCTGATTTTGGGCTCAATTCATCAAAAATTCCAGCTCCTCAGGTACCATCTGTGGTTGGCTCTCTGCGGGTCTCACAGCCCAGCCTCGGCTGCGCTCTCGTCATGTTAGCGGCTTCTGTGCTCACAGGTTCTCAACTGCCATTTCATTTCCCAAAACTTGTCTGGAAGTGTTCTAAGAATACTGATCACTTTTTCTTTGAGGCATATGACAAAGTCACAAAGTCTTAGACTAGAAATAATCCAATATGATCATGGCATCATGACCAAACAGCCTAGAAGCTTAAAACACAAAACAATTCCCTTAGAATGGAGAACTACTTACCAGTAGTAATGTCGGTCCTGTCATTTCATTCATTTCAAATTATTTTGAATTCTTCCTCAAAGGCAATTGGGTTTACTGGTAGTAGGCCATGGGCCATGAATCTGAAGTCTGGACAGCCTTGTGTCTGGAGAGCCATGAAGAGAAAAGGATATATCCCAGGGGGCAAGTCTCAGAATCAACTTGTGACCACACTGCAGAAGTCTGTGTCTGTGCCTCCACAGACTGGAGTTTTTGGTGCTGAATAGGAGCCAATTGCTGAAAAACTGGGGTTTGATGAATAAATTTTAGACTGATTTGTATGTGTATACAATGTGTGATTTTAAAAATAAAGAACAACATCAATAAACACCTTGGCTGGTTGCTTTTTGCCCTAGTCCTCACAAATAGTGTTTTGCACCTCACCTTGAAATGTGTTGCACCTCATATAAATGGACTATTGCTGTGTTTATGGAAATTTTCTTTTAATCTTTCTCTCTCTCTCACTCCTTCGCGCCCTTTCTCTCCTCACCCTGTCTGCTTGCAGAATCATTGAAATTAATAAGACTTGGTATTTGACTTGTTTAGTGTGTTACATAGATGTAAACGATTATATAAGCCATAGAGATAACATTGGCAAGACTTTGTACAGATGCAGCCGTTAACACGAACCATTGTGTGACCAGTTTGTAAAGATTCACACACAACTTTTTACTATGGCACTTTGTACCTCCAGAATACCATTTTTTGATGTGTGTTTTAAAATTATTTTCTTTATCTTCTCATGTTATAAAAGCTGAACTGTGGGATTTTTTAAATTCATTTAATATTAGAATATCTGGATTTTTATGTACTTTTTTTTGCGTGTATCTCTAAATGGTAACATGTTTGCCTGTCACAACTTTATAAAGTGCAAGCTATGTTGTAGGTGGAAGAATTGACGGATGTCATCTTGTGACACGCCCTTAAAGGAACACTACAGTATACTTTCTAGTGTCTACGTGCTGAGCATCCCAACACAGCAGTGGTCTTGGTACAGTACTGAAGTATCAGCACACACAGGCATAATCCCTGTATAGAGTAGTGCCTCACTGACTTTCAATTGTGTAACTAGTTTAAATCCCAATAAAAAGGATTGTTTTTAATGCCTGACTTTTTTCTTCATTAAGAGAAGACAGTTTTGTAGGCAGCAACTTTTATGGATTACTTGCCTTCTTGGGTTTAGATCTGTGATTTTCTTCTCTTTGGCCAGAATGAATTTCTTAACTCTGCCCTGTTGAGTATAATAGCCAGGCTCACTAGGCAGGCTCTAAGTCCTCATTAGCCATGTGACTAGTGATTACCACATTTACTAGGACAGCTGAAGGCTTCTGTCACCGTAAACATGGTTGATTCTCTGAGCAGTGAGACTTTGAGTTGTTGCCCACTTGAGCCTTTTCTCTTTTTTTCCTAGTTTGTTTATTAGTTTTATTATGGAATTATTATTCCTCCCAAGGGAGAATACTCCATTTTCTAACTAAGCTACATAAAAATATGCCTTCGCAATGGCTCCTAAGTGGAAATTTAAAAAAAAAAAAAAAAAAAAAAAAAGATAAAGTGCTTGGTAGTCAGCATGTTCCTTAGTTAAAAGTTCTCTGGGTGACATCCTGTTGCTTTCACCAACATCTTTTTAAAGTGCCAAGGTGGCACTACCAGAAATCAAAGCATTCTGGATCCTGAGCCAGAAGACTACAGAGTAAGAGTCTAAAATCTCAGAAAAGCTCCTTATTGGTTTAGTCTATCAGTGATGAATACTCGGTGAAAACCAAGATCTGGATTCCACTCAACTGAAGCAGAGTCCCTTAATCTGAGTGTCCAGCATGCTCCCTGGTAACTACGATATCAGGTTTGTTGTTTATTGGCTTGACATTTTCCCCCGGGTTATACCTGAATTTTGAAATTAAATGCTCTATCATTACATGATTAATTTTCTACACGTGGTCCCAAGTTAGGGGCAGAGAAAAGAACAGGATGGCTAATACTATCTAATGCAGCTCTTATTCTGTGATTCATTCAGAAGGATGGAGATAGAGGATCAGGAACTATGTCAGTAAGGCACAAGCTGGCAGGGATCAGAGAGACAAACAGTATTAGAAAGCCATTGTTGGCTGGATTGGAAAGAGCATAGGTTTCTGTGAACTGAGTAAGGAAAGGAGAAAATATATGGATTTGTAAGATCAATCTTTCTTTAGTTTCTGAAGGGATCCTTTGAAAAAGAATGACCGCAGATCATATTTAGGATATTTTCTTCTTCATTAATGTGGCTGAGAGTTCAGCTGTAGGGCCTGCCTAATACAGCAGAGTCCCTGAGTCCAACCCCAGCACTTGGGCTTGGGGGTTACCTTTGTATATTTCTGTGATGATCTGAGTATTGCTCCATTGTTGAGTATCACAGTCATTTTCCATTTGCTGTGCTTCAGAATATGCTGCAGTGCCTCTCCACACCTCCACATTTTAAAGCTTTTCTTATACTGGAGCATCCAAGGAATAAGATATTTTGCCACTGTGCCCAGTGAATGTGAACACTTTATTGGCCTTGATATGTGCTTTCCCAAAATTGACATGGTAATGCATGTCAACTGGTTTGAGCTGGAATGCTGGTTTTGTTACTCTATTGTCAGCCCTGGTTGTTTGCAGATTTTGCCTTTTGTGTTATTAGTATACCAGTATTCTTCATCCAGTTTATCCACCTTACTGCTATATTTTATGAACATATTTTGTATTTCTGAGTAACTCCACATAGCTCTAGAACCATGTGCCCCATGCCTTTCCCAGAGGTCCTGAGCAATGGGGATTGTGTCACTTTCAGCACGCGGTGCCACTGATGGCTACCGTCCAGCCTGAACGCTTTGTTACCACTTACGTCTGAATGGAAATTATGCGCGAAGTAGTTCATTTATTTGGAGAGGTATAATTCGAGTCAGAATTTCAGCTCTAACTTCTAATTGGTCTTTTTCTTTTTCTCAATTGTTTTTAGTGCCCAGTGTTGCCCTTACTGATAACATGTTTTAGAGCTGATATATTGTTAAGTGTCTGGGGAGTAGAACATGACTTATGTAAAAATTAGTTGGGAATTTTTCTTAAATATTCTTTTTCTAAACAGAATTCTGATATTTCACAAAGCCCTCCAGCATGTTAGCAAAAAGTACAAGGAAAATTAAGTTTCTTTGAATCTTGTTACTAGTTTGTATTTCTAAAGAAAAACTTAACAGAAAATGGAGGGAGGTTGTAGTAGCAACAGTGCCAGAAAATATTTCACCTGGATGGAATCAAGGTTTCTGATTTCTAGTACCACCATTCTCTATTTCTAAATAGCAGATACGATTAGAAAAGAAGAAGAGCCCAAGGCAGGAATCCTGAGGAATAAATGAGATGTTTTGTACCCATAATAACAAACTTAAGGAGTGTGTGTTATTTGGTGACTCCGGCTAATATTAAAGCCAAACTGAGTTTGTTACTTGAGATGTGTCGGCTATAGGAGATGAGAAGCTACTAGTCTATTTTGTTTATTAAAATAGGTAGGCCTAGCTGAATTGCACAATCGCTTTTCAAGATTTTCACACTCAACACAATTTAATAGCTTCTGTTTTCTATTTTGCTTTGCATTCATCCTTCCTTACTATATCTAAGACACATAACATGTGTTGAAATTGATTTAAATAGTTATAATGACTTGGCAGCCTATTGAGAAAGCCAAGGCCACAGGCACTCTGAGCTGCCTAGGGAGGCCTGCAGAGAGCCATTCATCTCAGACTCTCCATTGCCACCTAAGGCAAGGCCTTACCTCAGGGCTGCACGGTGTCTGGCGTCTCTGCCTTAACTGTCTCCCTTGCTGTATGTATCACAGGCAGCCCCGGGGTCCCGGCGCACGCCCACGAGGCTGAAGCTGGCTCTGCGCACTTCACAGTCCGGGCGGCTGGCTGGCAGGGAGGGTGCGGGCAGGCGGGGCGGCCAGGGTTGGAGGGAGGGGCCGCGCCCCATGTTCGGCTGGTGACTGCGCCTTCCGCCCCGGCTCGCCTAGGCTCCCGGGATGCGCGGAGGTGGAGGCGGCGATGGCGACGATTCCTCTAGCCGGGCAGCATTCAGGCCGCCGGGCGCAGCTGGGGTCGCGGCTGCAACATGGAGGAGGAAGGGCTGCGCTGCGGCCAGCGGGCAGGTGAGAGGCCGTGGGCCCAGACCAGAGGGACTCTGAGGCAGGAGGGAGCGGGGAGCAAGCTGAGCTTGGCCTGACAGGATGCGCACCTGTGTTAGCGTGCAGCCTGCAGGAAGCTCCTAGGCTCTAAATGGATGAACCACAACCCACCACCACAAGCCTGAGTCCAAGCATCCCTGGAGAGGCCTAGGCCCGTCTTTCCTTCAATTCTAGAGAGCCCCCACCCATTGCCAATCACTGGCGGATGTAAATCTGCAACCTCCCAGCCCATTGTGCTCCTCAACCACCTCATCAATCAATCAGAGACTCAGGTCTTCCCACCCCACCAGCTATTGGCAATCTCCAGGGGGTAGTTTAGCTGGCTAGAAAGAATGGGAGATTTGAAATATCTTACTGACCTTGGGCGAGTTATCTAGCCACTCTGAGGTTTCCCAGATCCTTTCAAATCAGTGGGAACGGACAGAACTTTGTTCTGTGTGATGGTTAGGCTCAAAAAATGCCTGCCATGAAGAAACGACACTTACTGGGGGGTGGGATAAATTAGAATAATCCAATAAATCATGTGGTAGCTTGTAAGGCTTATAAATGTCCAAACGTTTGCTTCAAAGATAAAAACAGCACGGTGTTAGGAACACATCACACAGGGATCTTGATATGTAGCCCAGGGTGATCTTGCCTTCCGCCTCCTGAGTGCTTGGGATTACAGGCCGTGCCACCACTTCCAGCTTTTCACAGCAGAGTCTCATATGTGTCCTTGGCTGGCCAGCCTGGTCTCCATATCACAGAGATCTGCCTGCTTCTGCCTCCTGAGCATTGGAGTTCAAGTCCTGGGCCACACACCGGAATTTTACTAAGGGTTGCCACACTATACAATGTTTGGAACTCCTGGTTCTCCTAGTTACTTCAGCATCCCTCCTCAGCTGTAATCAGATGCATGTGAGTTCATTTTGTGATAAAGTCTCACCATATGTATGTAATCTAGACTAGAAACTTGCTGTATAATCCTGGCTGACTTTGAGTTCATGATTCTCTTGGCTTAACCTCCCCAGATGTGTGCCACTACACTCCGCTTATTCTGTCTTAATGCTGTTAATATATATGCTTAAAACTGGTATTCTGGGCTGGTGAGATGGCTCAGCAGCAAAGGCCCTTGCCACTAATCCTGAAAACCCACATGATGGAAGCAGAGACCCAACTTCCACAAATTATCCTCAGAACTCTACATGCATGCCTGTCTTAGTTAGACTTTCTCTGCTATGATAAAGCACTGACCAAAGCCACTTGGGGAGAAAAAGGATTGTTTTATTTTAGAGCTTGTAGTGCATCACACAAAGTCAGGGCAGGAATTTGAGGCAGGAACTGATGCAGATGCTTTGGAGGATTGCTGTTTATTGGTTTTTTTCATGTCTTGCTAAGCCTGTATACCCAGAACCACCAACAGTGAGCCCACATTATTATCAATTAAGAAAATTCACCCCAGCTAGGCAGCGGTGATGCTCACTTTTAATCCCAATACTTGGGAGGCAGAGACAAGTGGATCTCCAAAGTTACAGAAAAACCCAGTCTTGGCAAACCAAACCAAGAAAGAAAGAAGGAAGGAAGGAAGGAAGGAAGGAAGGAAGAAGGAAGGAAGGAAGAAAAGGAAAGAAAAGAAAATGTACCATAAGCTTGCCCACAGTCGAGGTTCCTTCTTTCAAAATGACCCTAGATGTGTTGACTTGGCATAGAACTAAGTAAACACAGTGCAACAGTCAATACACACGCTAAATAGATAAACACAATAAAAATATAATTAAAGCTGGTTTTATAACTTAAAATCATTCTGATAGAGCTTATTGGAAATAAATATTTAATGTTTAGGAATAGTTAACCACTATTGACTTTGTTCCAAAGCATTGAACACACATACACACACAAGATTATATATATGTTTTGTCATTTGTTTTTTGAGACAGGGTTTTCTCTGTGTCAGAGTCCTAATTTTCCTGGAACTTGCTCTGTAGACCAGGCTGGCCTGGAACTCACAGAGATCCACCTGTCTGCCTCCTGAGTGCTGGGATTAAAGGCATGCGCCACCACCACCATCTGGTTTATGTTTTTGTTTTTGTTCTTAATTTCCTCTTAAAGTCCCAAGAGTTAGTACTCTGTTCTGGTTTGACTTTCTCCCCTGTTCCTTTCTTGGTTTTGAAGTTTTGTGTTCCAGGAACTTTTACTTGGGAACAGAATTT
Organism: Arvicola amphibius; assembly: GCF_903992535.2. Lineage (NCBI taxonomy): Eukaryota > Metazoa > Chordata > Mammalia > Rodentia > Cricetidae > Arvicola > Arvicola amphibius. The sequence goes on from NC_052047.1 coordinate 92,777,949, forward strand.
TAATACTTAATAGTATTGTTTTGAGAGTTAAGTAAAGGTTGCTATCTTATCTAAAGCTTCAAGTATGAGAGCATAGGATGTAATAGCAATTCAATAAATGATAGCTATTGTAATTTAGCTTTGAGCCACAGATCCCTTTTGAGTGTGTGTGTGTGTGTGTGTGTGTGTGTGTGTGCGCGTGTGCGTGTGTGTGTGTGTGTAATGGAGTTAAAGAATGTGGGCTTTGAGAAGTAATTGCTTAATTCATATGGAAGTTCTGCCACCTTGCTGAGTGATCTCTCCAACTGGGTTTCCTCATCTTCAAAATGGAGATAGAGATATTATTATGGGGCTTTGGGGAAAGTCAGTAGTGTAAACCCTGAGAACAGTGCCCAGCATATCATAAACACTTTCTAAACAGATACTGACAGTTGTGCTGACAGATTATATTGCAGTTATTTCCTAACATGGAGTTGTATATATTTTTAATTGATTATGCAAAATTGCCCTCATAATAATTCCGAATCATCTTCCCAACCCCTAAGACCTCATGCATTATCACTGAGCTATAACACCCAGCTTTTCTCACTCCAGAGTCAGTGTCCACCCCCTGCCTCCTGCCTGGCTCCTTCTCTTTCTCACTACTGTTCTTTCTTTCCCCTGATTAATTTTGGTGCCTTAGCATCTCATCCTCCACATCTATAGTTGGGGTCTTGTAACTTCCACCATTCCACTTCATTATCACCTTGTTTCTCTAAGCACCGTGATTCCACATTCACAAAATGTATACTTTCTCTGGCCCAGATTCTTGCTACTCCAGTATCTCTGCTCTCCTAACTTCCCAGATGGGTTTTTCTTTTTCTTCCCTTTTCATAAATTAACTCCAAGGTACATTTTTTTTAAAGCCACCAGCAAGACACTGTTGTTGTTCATCTGTAACAATATCAAAAGAGTTTACAGGCATGCAGTCTTAAACTAAAAGCAATAAAAGCTGTCTATTAACTGATAAGAATGTTTTTTCTAGATTATACTTTTATCTCCCATAGAACTTAGTTTATTTTTTTCTTTTTTCTTTTTTTGGTTTTTCGAGACAGTGTTTCTCTGCAGCTTTTTTAGAGCCTGTCCTGGAACTAGCTCTTGTAGACCAGGCTGGCCTCCAATTTACAGAGATCCGCCTGCCTCTTCCTCCCGAGTGCTGGGATTAAAGGCGTGCGCCACCACCGCCCGGCTAGAACTTAGTTTAAAGAAAGCTTATTTAGCAGAAAAGTTGGTGTCACAGTGCAATGAAGTAATTTACCATAGTGTGTGTTCTGCAGTCCATGGCCATTGCAGTAGCAGAGGCTGCTTCTGTCTTAATGAGGGGACACAATGGTTGGTCACACGGCTCTCCCCAAACCGATCTATCTGATTCTCACTGCCAAGGCTGTACTTGTTGTTGGTTAAATGCTGAAAGGCTACTGTTGTAGGCCAGCCCATATCTGTGCTTGAAGCCCCAGTAATCCCTCATTAACTGGACTCAATCTGCAACCTCCCCCCGGCCTCTCCCCCCCCCCCCGATCCAGCAGCTAAAGGGTTGGCACTGGAGACCTCTGGGTTCCAGCTCAAGCTGGTGGTTAAATATTCTGAGGATAGGCTCTGGACCTCCTTAGTGCCGTGGCTTATTCCTGCAGTGTTAAATCAAAGCAAATGTTTTCCAGTTGTCAAGTGTAGAGCACTAAATGTTATCTGTCTTGCTGGAGTCCTGTTTGGGAGAGGATGGAGAGCAGACCCCACACATCTTAGGGTTGGGAACAGTGAAGATTGGTGTGGGTATATATTACATTTCCCTGCATAAGAGAGAAAAATGGCCAGCCTGAGCCTCTTTTCTGTCTCTCCCATGAAGAGGCAGCTTCTGCCTCACTCCATTCTCCCCTTCCCCCTTCTCTCTCTGTCTCTCTCATTTCTGTTTCTCTCTCTGTTTCTCTCTGTTTCTTCCCCCTTCTCCCCTCACCCCTCTCCCTTTCCCTTCCATAATCCACTAAATAAATATCCAACCTCAAGAGACGTGGGTGGGGGCACTGTGGAAAAGAAATAAGGAGCAAGAAGGTTATTCTTTGAATGTACCAAGTGCTTCTTCATCTATGTGTATTTAGCAACTCACACAATACTGTGTGGTTAATATAGTAAATGAATACAGAATTAATACCTCCTATTTGATGATGATATTCCTGTTGTAATAATAACTAGCACTTAGAGTTTATATAATGCTTCTTAAAAGTTTTATTTTTAAAGTATGTATATATGTGTGTGGGGGGGTACATGTATGAATGTAAGTGTCTGTGAAATCCAGGAAAAGGTGTCTAATTCTCTGGAGTTGGACCATCTAGCCTGGATCCTAGAACTGGAACCTGGGTTCTCTGCAAGAGCAACACATACTTTTTACCACTAAGCCTTCTCTCTAGCCCTCATAGTGGTATGGTGAGTGTGTGTGTGTGTGTGTGTGTGTGTGTGTGTGTGTGTGTGCGCGCGCGCGCGCGCGCACGGGCATGTTTGCTGGTGATCAAACACCAAACCTCCTATATGCTAGACAGGTATAGTACCATTGTGCTACAGCTTCAGACTCCAAAGCGTTGCTTTGCACCTTGGAAATTACAAATATAATCTCAGACACCTTTTGTTACTTTAATTTTTTTCTTCTCTCAAATGTAGTCAGGACTTTTCTTTATCAAAGGAGGGTTTTCAGTTAACTAAGAACTTAACTCTCAAGCTAGGAAAAAATGCTGAGAAATAGAGATTTCTCCTTAGAGAAAATAATGGGATTTGTTATTGACTTATAAGCGTTTATTGAAGGGTCACATCATGTGTGAACAATACCCTCCTACTTGTATTCCAAGCACAGCCTGCTGCTTGCTCAGTCCTGCTACTGCAGAGACTTAATCTCTGCTTCCCAAGCTGTTCATTCTCCCTGCCCATCACCTTTCACCCAGCTGGCTTCTCCTCACCAAAGCTCCTTTCATCCTTTCTCAGCTCCTCCCCAAGAGATACATTCAGTACCCCTTGTCCCTGGCTGTAGTCCCTGCTACCGTGCTGATTTAACTCCTCCGTGGAAGAGATCATGGACTTGCAATTGAGAAGTCATGTTCCTGTGTGTCTCTAGTGCCTGGTTTGGGATGTCTTTTCTGTGAGTAGGATTTGTGACATGCTTTTCAAAGCAGTAGAAATGACACTTTTGAATGCTTTTGTGAAATGGAATGCAGTTGCCATGCTCACTAATTCCTTTCTGTCTCTGGGTGTGCTTTTTCTGTGCAGGCGTATATCTTCCTTGGCCCTCTTTTGGCACATGCCCCTCGTCTGTGAGTTGAGGTCCTGACTCTCTTCCTGTTGATTTTTTTTTTTTTTTTGAGAACACCAGAGACACCTCTCTCTGAAGATGAACTCGAGTGTCCCCCTTCGGAATGCTGCCAATGCTACCTTGCCATACATGCCTCCCTCGCAGGGAGGCAACGGCACTTCTCTCCAGGAGGATCTTCGAGACTTTATCCACACATCCACCTTGGTGACTTGCACTTTTCTGCTTGCTGTCGTCTTCTGTCTAGGCTCTTACGGCAACTTTATTGTCTTCTTGTCTTTCTTTGACCCCGCCTTGAGGAAGTTCAGAACCAACTTTGATTTCATGATCTTAAACCTGTCTTTCTGTGATCTCTTCATCTGTGGGATTTCGGCTCCCATGTTCACCTTCGTGCTGTTCTTCAGCTCAGCCAGGAGCATCCCAGAAACGTTCTGCTTCACCTTCCACCTTACCAGTTCAGGCTTCATCATCATGTCCCTCAAGATGGTGGCTGTGATTGCCCTGCACCGGCTCCGAATGGTGCTTGGGAAACAACCCAATTGCACGGCCTCCTTTTCCTGCATCTTGCTCCTCACCCTGCTTCTCTGGGCCACCAGTTTTACCCTTGCCACCTTGGCTACGTTGAGAACCAGTAAGTCTCACCTTTGTCTCCCCATGTCCAGTCTGATGGCTGGGGAAGGGAAAGCCATTCTGTCTCTGTATGTTGTTGACTTTACCTTCTGTGTTGCTGTGGTGTCTGTCTCTTACATCATGATTGCTCAGACACTCCGGAAGAATGCTCAAGTCAAAAAGTGCCCCCCTGTGATCACAGTCGATGCTTCTAAACCGCAGCCATTCATGGGGGCCTCTGTGAAGGGAGGTGGAGATCCTATGCAGGGCACGGTGCCAGCTCTGTACCGGAACCAGAATTACAACAAACTGCAGCACACTCAGACTCATGGGTACACTAAGAACCCCAGCCAGATGCAGATCCCTTCAGCCAATCGACTCCAGCTGGTATCCGCCATCAACCTTTCTACTGCCAAGGACTCCAAAGCCGTGGTCACCTGTGTGATCATAGTGTTGTCCGTCCTGGTGTGCTGTCTTCCTCTGGGGATTTCCCTGGTGCAGGTGGTTCTGTCTGACAACGGGAGCTTCATCCTTTACCAGTTTGAACTGTTTGGATTTACTCTGATATTTTTCAAGTCAGGATTAAATCCCTTTATATATTCTCGGAACAGTGCGGGGCTGAGACGAAAAGTGCTCTGGTGCCTCCAGAACATCGGCCTGGGCTTTCTCTGCTGCAAACAGAAGACGCGACTTCGAGCCATGGGCAAAGGGAACCTTGAAATCAACAGAAACAAATCTTCCCATCACGAGACAAACTCCGCCTACATGCTGTCTCCAAAGCCACAGAAAAAATTTGTGGACCAGGCTTGCGGCCCAAGTCACTCAAAGGAAAGTGTGGTAAGTCCCAAAGCGTCCGCTGCACACCAGCACTGCGGTCAGAGCAGCTCGACACCCATCAACACTCGGATTGAACCTTACTACAGCATCTATAACAGCAGCCCCTCCCAGGAGGAGAGCAGTCTGGGGAAGTTACAGACGGTAAACTCTTTCGGGTTTGCCAGTTCGTACATCGCCATGCACTATTACACCACGAACGACCTGATGCAGGAGTACGACAGCACATCGGCCAAGCAGATTCCCATCCCCTCTGTTTAAATCCCAAGGCCGGGGAAGCGAGGCTCGGGGCAGGTGCTTTTCCAAGCCTGAACAAGCCTTGGGAAGATGTTGAGGCCAGTGGCAAAGCAAAACTTGAAGAGCCAGCTGAAGAGTTGACCTTTAGATTTTCTTTTGTCTGAGATATTAGCATCTGGATTTGCTTCGTGGTTTCCTGACATTTTACGATTTGATGTAAAAACATATTATCGTTTTTGCCCCGATGTGTGTCCCAGTCTTTTGTACTGAAGTACTAAGAAGACGCCAGGAACAGTCCTATGATGACAGCCTTTCAGTCAGTGTTATGGGTCCTTAAATACGGATGGCCGCATTTTTAAAGGTGTCTGAAAAATGGTCTTTCTGAAGTGTTATTTTTATAAACATATGGAATTTGACTCTTTGAAGTACTGAAATAGAAAACAGTATGCTTTTTTTTGGTGGCAAGTTGATTTAGATAAAAAGCTTATTGTTAAAGCAGACACTAGAAATGTGTTACCTGTACTGATGTCCTTACCAGAAGTTCTCAGCCAGTGTGAGGCAGTTACCTAACGACACAAAGTTGGGATTCTTGTCACTTTTTACTGTACACATTGTTGTTTTGTGTCAACTGAGTAGCTAGCTTTACAAAGTGTTTTTGGTAGTTACCAGTTAATTGCTGTTTCAGAAGGATCTTAACCGGGAATCCGGTATGGGGCACTGTTCTGAGAGAGCAGACAGGGTGTGTCTCAGCAGTTTGTCTGTGGGAGGCAGTGTATCCATACATTTAACACTAACTACCCTTATTTAACAAGACGTAGAGATGCACTTGCGGAGGTAAGGTGGGGTGACGTAGGCTTTCCTTCTGTACGAGGAGAATTTAGTAGAGAGCCACCTGACAGTGTTCATATAGATATTCAAAAATAACCTTTTGAATTTAAATCTTGCTATGGAAAAAGATTCAAGGTGATCTATTAATATTTTCAGATGGAGGTTTTCAAGTTTTTCCTTATTCTATTTGTATGGGGCTGGAGATTGAGCCTAGGTCCTTGTGCATGTTAGGCAACCAGTCTATCATCACTGAAGTACACCCCTAACCTCAAACTAATTGTTTTATATTCTCTAATTAACCTTAAACTGGAAATGAGCAACTATGTTATTCTTACACTTCAGACTAGTTTTCTTAGGTTTACTGATGCCTAGGAGAACAACCGTGAAATCACATTTTTAACGTAAAAACATTTTGGTCATGCAGTTAGGATTTGAACTCACTAACTTTGGATTTTGGAATGCTAACTGTTAGACCCAAAACAGAGTATCTTTACAAACTGTTATATCCAACTAGTATTCTCAAAGCTCAGAAGTGCAAGGAACAGAAAGCCCGCAGATCAGAACACTCTCTCCCAGGCTCTGCCCAAACTCTAGGATGGTAGGAGGTGCTGAGAGGTGGAGTAGCTCCCGAGCCAGAACAAGCCTAGCTAGAGCTAGCAGCTCAGCCACAGGCAGTTCAGGGCTCGCCTAGAGCTGGCTTGCCTAGCTTTCCCCTTCTCTTCCCCCCTCTCTATTTTTCTACTAAGGTTTATAGCATATCCACTCTCCTTTATCTTGGTAGCTGGATTCTCTTTGGAAATCACTCTTCCCTGTGGCTACTGTGTTTTACAGATTCAGCACAACAGGGTTCCCACTAATATTCCCCTGAGACAGATTCAACAAAGAATTAAAATATCCAAGACATCTAATATCCTCTCCCAAAATCATTTGGAGAATTTTGGCAAATTGCCAATTAGAGTCTTTTTTTTCTTTTAGGACAGGGTTTCTTTGGATAGCTTTGGCTATCCTGGAATTAACTCTTTGGGCCAGGCAGGCCTGAACTTGGAGATCCTCCTGCCTCTGCCTCCCGAATGCTGAGATTAAAGGCTTGTTCCACCACTACCCAGCACCAATTAGACTTTTGTCTTAATTGAAAACTTAGCATTAAGTCCAATAAAGCAAGCAAATTTGTAATCAATAACAATGCACACTTTTAAAGGTATATATCTCTGGGACTTGGGAGATGGCTCAGAGGTTAAGACCACTTGTTCTTCCAGGGGACCCGGGGTTCAGTTCTCAGCACCGACAGTTCTGCAATCCCAGTTCTCTGGGACCCGGCGCCCTCTCCTGACTGCCTTGGGCACCACATACATATGATGCAGGGACATAAATGCAGGCAAAACACTCAAACACATTAAATTAAAATTAAATCTTTAAAATATTTGAAAAATTACATTCATAAAAAGGTATCTCTTTTGAGGGAGCAGGCATTTAAAATGTGACTTAACAAAGGCTATATAAAAATTACTACTTGTAAATTTTTAAATGCTAGGTTTCCTAGTGTGACCTTTATGTTTGAAATTATTTGACCAGCATGGGGCCCATTTTTAAGAAGTAAAACTTACACAACAAAGAAGACAGAGCATGCACATAGAAAGTGTTCAGTTTCTTTATGTTTATTAAGAAATTATTCCATTTGCATGAAATAGGTAGTGGGCTAAATTCCTGGCCCCCTCCTATCTTTAGAGAGATAACACTTGTCTCTTCCTAAGCTAAACTTGTCTGTCTGTACCAGTATAATGGTCATATTGACATAGGCAGACATATATAACTTGTCACCTCATAAGGGCTAAAAAATAAGTCAAAGTAGTGAGAATTCAGTTGAATATAATTAATTTGCAGGATACATTAATTATTCTCTTGAAGCTTACTGCGTGCAAATTATATATCTCTAAAATGTTTTATAATAAGTGTTCTCATGTTAACCATTAGGCCAGATTTCTATTTCTGATGTTTTAATGTGCTTTTAAAATAAGTTTGGAAAATAAAAGTACTGCAAATCCTAACTTTCGGGTCTTTTGTTTGTTTGTTTGTTTTGTTTTATTTATTTATTTATTTTTTGAGACAGGATCTTACTATATAGTATAGGCTAGCCTCAAACTCCTTCTGCCCCTACTTCCTCATCACAGAAGTAGTGTGTATGCTAGCACATGCTGCTGAAAAATCAAGTTTTGATATGGTGTCGTGTGCAGTCTTTCACTATGCAGCCTAGGCTGGTCTCAAGCGTATAGATCCCATCTCGACTCCCAAGTGCTGGGACTGCAGGAAAGCCTCCAGTGGCTCGAATGAAAATGACCCTATGGCTCATGTTCGAGTGGGTGCAGCCTTATTAGAAGAAGTATGTCACCAGGGGTGGGCTTTTCAGTTTCAAGCCAGTCCTAGTGGCACACTGTCTCTTCCTGCTGCCTGCCGACCTGAATGTAAAACTCTCAACTACCTCTCCAGAATCATGTCTGCCAATGTGCCATCATGCTTCCTACTATGATAGCAAAACTAAACTTCTGAACCTGTAAGCAAACCCCAATTAAGTGTTTTCCTCTATAAGAGTCGCCATGGTCATGGTGTCTCTGTTCTCTTTCTCTCCTTCCCTGCCCCCTCCCTGGTGTGTGTGTGTTGAGCACTGGGGATCGAATCCAGGACCTGGCACAAGCCAGACAATGCCCTGCCACTTTGATTACCTTATATTTCTGTCCTGCCCTTTAAGAGCCATTAGAGTTGTGACAGTGCTCACTTTTGCACAATGAATATGTTCAGCCTTAAAGAGTTATCTTTGAGAAATAAAATAACTTGTTTGCCCATAGTTTGAAGCATCTGTGGTCATACTAAGAATAATTAACCCCAGAATCTTATTTACTAGACTGTTTCCCAGCAGGGCTGGGGATGCTTAAACCTAGTTCTTCATACATACTGGACAAGTGCTACCACCGACCTACATCCTCAGCCATGGTTTATTACATTTGTGTGTGTGTGTGTGCCACAACATATGTGTAGAGGTCTGAGGACAACCTCAAAAGTTGTCTCTACTCCTACCACGTGGGTCTCAGGGATCAAACTCAGGTACTCACCCTTAAGAGCAAGTGACTTTACCTCTGATCCCTTTTATAATCCCAGTCCCCCTTTTTATTTTCTGAGATGGTCTCATAAGGTTTCCCAAGCTGGCCTTGAAGTTACTTTGTACTCTGGGAATACCTTGAACGGATCCCCCTACCTCACTCTCCTGATGTATCTGTGACATAGAACCTCACTACTAAGCCTGGCTAAACAACCTCTTTAAAATGAGATTAACCTGGAACAAATATAGAGTTTGTTTGTTTGTTTCTTTTTTTTAGAACTTTCAGTTTCTCAACCAAGGTTTTATCTAATGAAAATTTAAACTGGGGAACTGTAGTAAGAAAAGGTCAGGCATCTACAAAGTCGTCTGTCGTCAGGGCTGTAGGACAAGGGCACAAGAACGATTACACAGCAAGAATGATATATTCGTTACTTACCTCTTTGTGCAGTCCAGGACTCAGCTAATAGAATCGTGCTGTCCACATTTAGGGTGGGTCTTCCCACCTCAGTCCAACCTAGAGATAGTCCCATAGACCTGCCCAGAGCTTTGTCTTTTCGGTCATTTTGGTTCTAGTCAAGTTAACAACCAATTTTAACCTGGGTCGCCAAGCTACTGCTACTGTTAACTCCCGAACAAGCCTTCCTGACACCTATACAGCCAGTGACTGTTCATAGAGATACCACCCTCTTGGTTGTCCATAGTTCACACACACATCAAATACCCAGGAAGTGGCATTTCTGTGCATAGAGACAATTAGAAGTCGTAGTCCATTCTTTTCTGTACCTTCCCCTGAAGTCAGGACTAGGAGAAGACTCAATCTGTGATCTGAAGAGATGGTTCAGTCACTAAAGCCTAGGCTCACAACCTAAATGTCAAGAAGATGCAATTTGGGTTCTGCAAATGAAATACAGACCCAGATTTCTCTGCAGCAGCATCTTTGTGACCAGTCACTTGCTGTTTAGATGTCAAGAGGGCTTGTTACTGCCAGATAACGGCAACACTAGCACCATCATCCTCCCTCTTGAGACAATACAGCTGCTCAGTTAAAGACATTTCCTAGGGCTGGGGATATAGCTCAGTGGTACAGCCCCTGATTGTCATGTGCAGGGTCCTGGACTTGACGCCTACACACACACACACACACACACACACACACAGACACACACACACACGAGGGAGGGATGATGCAGAGTCAAGATGTCAAGCAGTATTCTCAGTGATATTCATCACTCTTCTAATTCAGTTCCTTCTGTGATATAAGAACTAAAGTTTAAGTTCCCCCAAAAAAACATTTTATAAAAATAGTAAGGAAAATAGAGAGAGCAAACACATCTTCATAAAGAAGATAAAGAAAAAAACATGGGTGCTATAAAAGATTGCTTGCTTCTATTTTTGTCAGGAAGCTGTGGCTGGTATTTCCCAACTCCTCATCTCTATCCCTGATAGCCTAGTTAGTACAATGTACATAGTCTGATAGGTTAGGGTTCTTTCCAGGTCCAACGTATCAATTAAAGAGGCAGGAAAAATAAAAAAGGGGGGAGATTTCATTAATGTACGCACTGGGAAGAGGAACAGATATTGGGTCCTATGAGCCTAGAGTAGATCTTAGAGTAGATCTGAAACTTAAAACTTGGAGATGAGAGGGGCTGGAGAGATGGCTCAGAGGTTAAGAGCATTGCCTGCTCTTCCAAAGGTCCTGAGTTCAATTCCCAGCAACCACATGGCGGCTCACAACCATCTGTAATGGGGTCTGGTGCCCTCTTCTGGCCTGCAGGCATACACACAGACAGAATATTGCATACATAATAAATAAATAAATATTTAAAAAAAACTTGGGGATGAGAGAAGACGGCTGAAGGCTGGGTCTCAGTTTCTCCTCATGCCGACCTGGAACTCACTCTATAACGCAGGATGAGCTTGAGTATACAGCATCCTCCTGAGCCCCAGGTTTACGGGACTGTGTCACCAGCTTGAGGTTTAAATAGAGAATGAACTGAGGCAGTGGGGAAAGAAGTCTGAATAAGTTGAGGATTCCTTGCCGAGGTGGCACTGGGTTTGTCACTGTGTCATTGTTTCTGCAAGGTGCCGGGAGATCAATCTCATGGTGGAGGAGGTTCCCGTGAGGAACCTTATTTCTGCTTCCAAATGTAGCCTCAGTTGTATGGATAATTCTCCACCCCTCAGCCCCTTTTCTCTGAGGCTTTGCTCTTCCTGGAATACAGGTGAGTGCAGTCTTTAGACAGTGGCTTATCCTTATGACTTCCGTCCTAAAGGGGATCAGATAAGTTGGGCATGCATTGCTTTACCTGCTTCTCTTCCCGGCATGTGCGCTGTCTTCCTCTGCTGTTCACTATCATTCATGTGCCCCAATCCACTTCGAACTGTTTGTAAAAGAATTCATCATACAATAGTGGGTGATGTCCTGGCGGTAGTGGCGCAGGCCTTTAATCCCAGCACTCGGGAGGCAGAGGCAGGCGGATCTCTGTGAGTTCGAGGCCAGCCTGGTCTACAAGAGCTAGCTCCAGGACAGGCTCCAAAGCTACGGAGAAACCCGGTCTCGAAAAACAAAAAAAAAACAAAACAAAACAAAAAAAAAAAACAAAAAAAAGAAGAAGAAGAAAGAAAGAAAGAAAGAAAGAAAGAAAAAAAGTGGGTGACGAAATCTTTGATTATTTATTAGTTATGATTTCCTGGGCCTGGTCTTTTGCTCTAAAACTCTGGTTATAATTGTTAGGTTTTAGAAAGAGAGAGAGGAGGAGAAGAGATTTGAGAGAGAGGCAATGAGTTGAATTGTCCCTGAGGCAAGAAGTTTATTAATGAGCCATCCAGATGGCTCAGCAGGTAACATACTTGCTGCCAAGCCTGATGACCTAAATTCAACACTCTGGACCCACATTGGAAGAAAACTCACTCCTGCAGGTTGTCTTCTGAACACCACACCCGTGTTGTCCTCTGCACACTCACCTGAGTGTGTACACACAGAAACACAGACAAAACCATGCATTTTTTCAAGTTTATTAATACTGTTGGTGGCAGCAGCATACCAGTGAGAGGGGTTCAGAAATACAATTTCAGCCTCACAAGACAAAATGAACTGTTATCTTTGACGGCCTTCAGGGGATGAGAAGAGACAAGCCTAACTAGACTTAGTGTGTGGTTTTTGCTCCATGACCCAGGAAGTGGATTGGGGCACATGTGACATGCTTTGTAAGGATTGTTCTTTCTCTGGATTGGGAAGTAGGTGTAACCCATGAAATGTGACAATAGTCAAGCTGCCTTCACCTCTGGGTGGCATCAGAGGACGATGTGTGTTCTTATCAGCCCTTCCTGCAGTGGGCCTCGTTACCTGGAGGCCAGTTTCTCTGTCTATACGATATGGCATTTTCCTTATGTATATAAAAACAAAGAATCAGAAATGGCTTTATGGAAAGGAGGATGTGGGGGTGCCAAGGGACTGGTAAATGTTGAAGCCATTCTGGATTGCTTTTGTTGACTCAGAGCATTGTTTGATAGGAAGCCCCTAGTATAGTGGTGGTTCCAAGGCTGGTATCTAAATCACACATTTAGATGTTTGCCTTTCTGGTATGGCTTCACATGGGAGAGAGAGAGGAAGCCAGCACTCTAATAAATCTTCTTATCAGCGCCCTAATACCATAATGAAGGCCCTACCTTATGACCCAGTTTGACCTAACTGCATCCTTTGAAATTTTATCTCCTAATATAGACACACAGTGCACAAGGGTTAATAATGTATTCGTGAGAACATAGTTCATGCCATGTAGTTATCTGTAATGACTATTTATTATTTTACTAATTAATATAACTGTCTTCCCACAAGAATAAAGCTCCATTAGGAACATCCCTCGCACCTGTGAGTTCTTGGCTCTAGTGGGTCTGTGTTTGTTTGTTTTAAGATATAATCTCATATTTGAGTTCAGACTAGCCTTGAATTTACTGGGTAGGCCAGGGTGGCCTCAAACTCTTGCAGTCTTCCTGCCCTGGCATTCTAAATGTTGGGATTATAGGTATGCGCCATTATGCGTGGTGGGAAACAACTTTTGAATAAATTAGTTAACTAATCAGTAACTGAATGGAACGATGCATGGCAGTCTATGTAGCTACTGGATCTTGCCAGTGCTTTTTGTTTCTCTATCTACCTGGCCACTGGTTTTGATTTCAGCTGACAAGGACTACAGCATACTCTCATTGTTCTTCCTTGAGTATACGAATTCTCCAGCCCTGTGTCATAGCTAAGTTTGCAGGGATCTTGAGTAGTACGAGGTAGTACAAAGGCCGGTTAGAGCGATGACATTATGCTGACTGGGAGCAAATGAACAGGGATATAAACTTAATCAAAATAAAGGAACCTTCTACTTCAGCAAATTTTCTAGGACTTGAGTGGTGTGAGACATGCAGAGAGATTCCTTCTGGCCCCTCTTACAAGCAAGAATAAACACAATGCTCCGTGGGCCTATTTGGGCTCTGGAGACAGCACACCAGACTTCTCACTTGGATGTACCACTCCTGCACATGTACTGATCTTGGAATGCTCTTCGTTTTGCGTGGGGCCTTGAAGGAACAGTAGATGGTTGTTCAGCAGGTCCAGGCTACTGTGCATGCTACTCTACCACTTGGACTGCCAAGTCCTGCAGATCTAATGGCATTTGAAATATCAGTGGCAAATAGGGGATGTTGTCGGAAGCCTGTTTCAGGAATATATATGTCATGAATGAATCACAGCAGCGGTCCTGGAGATTTTAGAGAAGCGTGTAATAGGCCCCCAGACCTTAGCACAACTGTCTCCATGAAGACAGTGCCATTCAGGCTGTAAAGCTCACATGTAGACAGCACCACCCACCAGAACTAAAACCAAGGCCTAAGTCCATAGTTTTGGGAAAGTCTCTAAATGTGCTAACCTTGCATTTTGGCTTCTGTGGTTCTGCTCTGTGTTCTTGTTAACTGAAGTATGTCAACACAGAACACAGTGTTTGTGTTTAAAAGCACGCCCCAAGAAAGGATCAGGGCTAGACTGGAGTTTTGAACACCAGACTTTCTATTGGCTTAAACCCGTGTTCGAGCAGTTTTCTCTGGTGAATGCTCCACAACATTTCTGGAGATCCCAGAGATCAGACCTTGAGACATTGAGAGGGTCTCAGAGCAAGGAAGGAACAAGGAAGAGTGTAGTGGGCAGGGGACTTTTAGAGTGTGCACAGCCCGAAACTTTCCAGATCTCCAGGGCTCAACCACTGCCAAACACTTCAGAGAGGTCTGACACCTCAACCCCAAAAGGAAAGAAATTAGAAAGTTGCCTTGTCTGTCACCTCCAGAGGTGAGTCTGGTTAAGAAACCTTCTGTTTGGACACATAGGAGGGACGGATGTGGCTGCTGATCCAGTGTCTGTGATCCAGGTGAGATTTACTGAATCCCTCTGTCTGTCCAGGTGTATGAATATGAGGTGGTCACCCCTAGGTGTTTTCTACTGTGTGTCTGTCTATGTGTGTCTGTGTGTCTTTCTAGTTTTTTTTTGGTCAGTTCTGTTTTCTGTATTGATCAGTGGTTTTCTCTGATGTGGGAACGTCCTTGTTTAAGACCTGTGCTCCCCATTGTTGGAGAAACAAATCCTTTTCGTTCTGCCAGGTCACCCAGAGAAACCCCTATACCCTCTACCTGTCCCGCTCTGGAAGTGGGTCAGGGTTGTTGCTTGTGTGGAAGTGGGGAGAAGCCACTTCTTGTCCAGAGCCCCCTGCTGTCTAAGTGGAATGCACACGGGCAGGGGGAAATAGCTCCCCAGGGAGCTCCACTCCATGCCTGTTCTAAGCATCCTCAGGGAAGAGAAAATTCCCCTGAACAGAGCCAAAAGGAAAGGAGAAAGTCAACTGCTTTCTCTTTTATGATTTATGTCATCTTTTAAATCAATGATCTGTAAAACCCACCATTCTCTGAAAAAAGTAAAAAACAAAACAAAACAAACAAAAAACCAAAAGCAAAAACCAAAAGCAAAAACCAAAAGACTATCCTGGGCTGGAGAGGGAGATTGCTGCCAGGTAACACAGCCTGGACAAAACATATTTTCCCCTCTGTCCAACACTGACCAAGGAGACTTTAAGCAATTTTCACTAGGTACTTTTTAGAAAGATTAAAGACAGCTACTAAAAAGATTTCCTTTGTTACAGATAATAAAATTTTTTATAAGAGTTAAAAGTTTAAGTATAAGCAGATCCAAGTGGCTGGAGGTAGTTCAAAGGGTGTTTGACAACAGACAATTGATTGGGATAAGACCTTTTGTATAAATGGAAAGAAAGCCACTGTCACTTTCTTTGATAATGAGACACAGAGTTACAAATACCCAGCAAAATGCTGATGTTTTCTTCTTTGTCAGAAGAATATATCCTAACTGAAAGTTCTGCCTTCAATCAAAAGATACAATTGGACTGTTCTCAGATTGATAACAAAGATTCCTTGGGATACAGAATTTTTGTTTTATTGATTTTTATTGAACTCTACATTTTTCTCTGCTCCCCTCCCTGTCTCTCCCCTCCCCTTCAACCCTTTCCCAAGGTCGCCATGCTCCCAATTTACTCAGCTCTTTTTCTACTTCCCATGTAGATTAGATCTATGTAAGTCTCTCTTAGTGTCTGTATTGTTGTGTAAGTTCTCTGGGATTGTGATTTGTAGGCTGGTTTTCTTTGCTTCATGTTTAAAAACCACTTATGAGTGAGTACATGTGATAACTGTCTTTCTGTCTCTGAGTTAGCTCACTCAATATGATGTTTTCTAGCTCCATCCATTTTCCTGCAAAATTCAAGATGTCATTTTTTTCTGCTGTATAGTACTCCATTGTGTAAATGTACCACATTTTCCTTATCCATTCTTTGGTTGAGGGGCATTTAGGTTGTTTCCAGGTTCTGGCTATGACAAACAATGCTGCTATGAACATGGTTGAGCACATGTCCTTGTGGCACAATTGAGCATCCTTTGGATACATACCCAAAAGTGGTATTACTGGGTCTTGAGAAAAGTTGTTTCCTAATTTTCTGAGAAATCGCCACACTGACATCCAAAGGGGTTGCATCAGCTTGCATTCCCACCAGCAATGCAGAAGTGTTTCCTTTTCCCCACAACCTCTCCAGCATAAGTTGTTATCAGTGTTTTTGATCTTGGCCGTTCTTTCAGGTGTAAGATAGAATCTCAGAGATGTTTTGATTTGCATTTCTCTGATGACTAAGGATGTCGAACATTTCCTTAAGTGTATTTTAGCCATTTTAGATTCCTCTGTTGAGAGTTCTCTTTTTAGGCCTGTACTCCATTTTTTAAATTAGATTATTTGTTCTTTTGATGATCAATTTCTTGAGTTCTTTGTATATTTTGGAGATCAGACCTCTGTCTAATGTGTGGTTAGTGCAGATCTTTTCCCATTCTGTAGGCTGTTGTTTTGTCTTGTTGACCTTGTCCTTTGCTTTACAGAAGCTTTTCAGTTTCAGGAGGCTCCATTTATTGTTTCTTTCAGTGTCTGTGCTGCTGGGGTTCTATTTAGGAAGTGGTCTCCTGTGCCAGTGTGTTCAAGTGTACTTCCAAACTTTCTTTTCTATAAGGTTCAGTGTGGCTGGCTTTATGTTACGGTCTTTGGGGATACAGAATTTTTTAAACCAACCCTCCAGGACTGGACTGGCCCAACACCAAGTTCCTCTAATTAATCAACTAACCAGTTCTCAGTCCAGATTAAACAATACCCATGACCCTGGACACAAAAGGGGAAATTACAGTCCATATTGTCTGGTTTGAAGAGACAGACATCCTGGCCAGTTACCCTGGGATATGTAGCTCCTGCCTGTGAAGAAACCTGCAACCTTGATTCTCATGAGTTTGATTCTTCTAGATAGGTGTACAATATCTTGGATCTGAAAGATATATTCTTCGGTCTCCCATCAGCAGAAGTAACTCAATCATTTTTATTTTATCGGTCTGTCTTGTCTGCCCCCCCCCCTCTCTTTCCCCCCATATCTACCTACATACCATCTACCTATTTTGATTTTTTTTTTTTTTTTGGTTTTTCGAGACAGGGTTTCCCTGTAGTTTCTAGAGCCTGTCCTGGAACTAGCTCTTGTAGACCAGGCTGGCCCCGAACTCAGAGATCCGCCTGCCTCTGCCTCCCGAGTGCTGGGTATTTTGATTTTTTTGAGACAGAGTTTCTCTGTATAGCCCTGGCAGTCCCAGAACTCACTCTGTAGACCAGCCTGGCCTCGAACTCACAGAGATCCAACTACAAGATCCAAGTGCTTCTGCCTCCTGAGTGCTGGGATTAAAGGCACAGGCCACCACTACCCAATCTCATCTTTGCTTCTTAAATGGATGGACCAAGTGGGAGATTACAGTGGGCAATATACCTAGACCAGGTTGCCCTAGGACTTAAAGTTACTAATACAGACTACCTGCCCTTCCACCAGAGGTTTCCTGGTGGAAATAGATTATAAAATAGATTATAAAAGGGTCACTGAGGGACTGCTACCAGAGCCACAGACTTGGGGCTACAAAAGGTCAGCTAAGAAAGCCCAACTTTGTACATGAGCGGGTACCAGCTGAGGAGAGGCAGAGGGAGCCTGTCTCACAGCAGGATTGCTGCCAGCCTTCAGATCCTAACTCAGACTAAGACACAGGTTCATGAGTTCCTACCCGGGGGCTGGAGAGATGGCTCAGAGGTTAAGAGCACTCCCAGCAACCACATGGTGGTTCAAAATCATCTGTAATGGGGTCTGGTGCCCTCTTCTGGCCTGGAGGCATACACACAGACAGAATATCGTATACATAATAAATAACTAAATAAAAAAAGAGTTCCTAGCTGGACCTCACTACCTCTGAATGCCAGAGATCATGGAAATGACAGGAAAAAGGGGTTGCTAAGCCCCTAATCTGGACCGAGATGAACAAATGGCATTTGAGGCTTTCAAAACAGCTCTAGGACGGAGGAGAAACTGTGGTCATGGTGTAAAATAAAACAACAACAGAACGTGCCTGTCCCAGAAGCATCTGAATGTAAAAATGACACATCACAATGGTGTGACAAGAGTGTCACTGTAATGGGAGGTAAAACAAAGCCTCGGGAAGATGACAAACCAAACCAAACTGGTTCTGACTTTCAGTTTAGCCCTAGACTTTCCAGACAAAAGGACTTTTAACCCAAACTGGGGGCATAAAAATGCCCTATGATAATTGGGTCCTATAACCACAGAATGGCCCCTATTTAAGGGCTATGGTGGCTGCTGCTAGTTTAATGAAAAAAACAAACGAATTAACTTTGGGCCAAGATCTTCTACTCACGACAGCTCACGACACAGCTGAAGCCCTGCTCTGAGGAGCCAGAACACTGGCTGTCTAATAATGTGTGAGGCAGTACCAGGCCTTCCTGACCCCCACCCTCAATCTAGTTTGAGAAACCTACAGCCATCGATTTGGCTACCCTCTTGCCTGAGGATGCAGGTTTTCATCCATGACTGTCATGAGATGAAAGATGAAACCGGGTATGCGGTACTGCAGCTCCCAGTAGTTACTTTATTTGAAACATCACTCTTTATTCTTTGGAAATTTCACATCATGCACCCCACTCACCTCCCAAGTCCCTCCATACCCTGCAGTATGCCCCTCCCCCAAATTAAAACAAACAACCCACCTTGCTCCTCCATCTTTCCAACACTTCATCCATCCTAGCGTCCTCAGGAGCTGCGGTGTCACTCAGTTTACTCCTTTTGTGCAATCAGCCCCACCCGTCAAGTGTTCATTGCAGTGAGTCATTGGTCTGGTTGAAGGCCTCTGGTATTTGGTGCACCATCATCACTGGGCCCTCACTGAAGCTTCTCTCAGATATCCTGCTGTTGCCCCAGCTCATGAAGATTCCGTGGTTATCATTCCACAGGACCAGTCCCTTCATGCACTCCAGCAGGTCATGGATGGGGCAGCTGTTAGGGTGGACCAAGCCAAAACCCAGAATGTGGACTTGGGTGGTAGCTGAACTGTTTGGTCTGGGTCACCTCTCCTATGTGCTGAAATCAGCTCTCCCATTAAGAGGTGGCACCAGTTCTGCTGCAGTGTCCAGTGAGGGGCAGGGCCAGGTCTCCTGGCTCCAGTAACGGACAGGGCTGGTTCAACATGGCTTTCGGATTTCAATGTGCATGGTTCCTATGACCTCCTGTGGTAATATGAACCACAGACATCAGTCCAGACCATGGCTGCTGTTGGATCACGGACCCAGACATGGCCCACAGAAGAATCCCAGGCCCAACCCTGTGTGGCTGCACAGGTCACTCAGATTGGCAAGGGCAACGACGCCCTTGGACACCAACATGGCCACGGGTGGTGGCCCAGATCCCTGGCATCAGCATTGCCTTCAGTGGTATCAGACACAGACATCAACACAGATCTTGGCTGGGGTAGGGTCACAGACCCAGACATGGCCCTCAGCAACAGCCCTGTCCCAGACAACAACCTGGCCCCAGGAGGCAGCAAAGGCCACTCAGATTGGCAGGGCCCTAGTAGTGGTATGACCCTTGGGCAACAATGTGACCTAAGCTTAGATGCCACCTTGGTCCCAGGTGACAGTGTAGGTGACAGTGGTCCCAGGTGTAGAGTAAGGCTCCAGCAACAGTATAGTACCCGGACCCCTGGTATCGGCATAGCATTTGATGGTATCAACATAGACCCTGGCTGCAGTAGGGCCACAGACTGGTCACTCAGATCTGTATGGCTGTTGCTACAGTATGATCCTTAGATCCCTACATGGCCTCAGGTGATGGCCTAGACCCCAGGTTTCTGCATGGCTTTCAGTGGTATCAGGAGTAATGGATATCAACCCCGACTCTGACTATGTAGGACCACAGACCCAGACACGGTCCCAGGCAGCAGTCCAAGTTGGATGTCACTGTGGCCCCAGGTGGTAGCACAGGTCATCCAGATTAGCATGGTCACGGTGAAAGCATGACCCTCCGAGACCAACATGGACTCAGGTGTTTGACAAGACCCTGGTCATCCACATGGCCATTAGTAGTTAACACAGACCCTGGTTGCTGCAGGGCCACGGGCCCAGACATGGCCTCCAGCAGCAGCACAGGCCTGGATGCTATCAGGTCCCCCAGTGGCAGCATGGCCCTTGGACACCAAAATGGCTACAGGTGGCAGCTCATATGTCAGGCATCCCTGTGGCCTTGGTGGCAACATGGGTCATGGATGTCAACATGGATTGCAGTAGTTACTTTAAATGAGTTGGGCCCAAGTCAGGTACCTCAGTTCAGAGAAAAGAACTGACTGATCTGTCCCAGGCTCTCAGATGGGGTAAAGGAAAAGTCCACCGACATATACACCGACACTCTGAATGCTTTTGCTACCAGCCATGTCCACAGGATGATCTATAGAGAGTTTCTCACCATCGGGGAAAGGGACATTAAGAAATCTTGGTCTCACAGAGAAACAGTGTCTTGGAAAACAAACAAAAACCAAGAAATCTTGGCCTCCTAGAGGCTATTTGGCTTCCCCTAAAAACTGCTACTCTTCACTGCTGTCTGTTGACTAATGGCCCTAAGACCAGTGGGGTCTATTGTTATTCTGATGACATGGTATCCGCCTGAGACTCTGGTAAAGAAGAAAGGGTCAGATAACAGGTTGATGGAGGACACCAGAGGGAAAGATCATCCTCCCAGAAACAGCTGGCAGCACTGTTGATAACTTACCATTACCAGGCTACTTATCTGGGATCCACAAAACTTTCTGAGTTGGTCAGACCAAGACATGTTCTACCTGGACTGGACGGGCTAGCACAGAATGTCTCCGCCAGGTGCCAGGTTTGTGCTCAAGTGAATCCAAAACAGAGCCCTCACCCAGAAAGGGGCCTGAATGAGGGAGAACAGATTTCACCAAGATCTTGATGGCTGGGTAAGGGTAAAAGTGCCTCCTAGTTTTTATAGATAGCTTTTCTGGGTGGGTAGAAGCATTCCCTATCCCGATTAAAACTGCTCAAATAGTAGCTGAAAAGCTCCCCCTGGAACTGGTCCCTGAGCCCTCCCCTAGCAATGGGGTCTCACAATGGCCTGGCTTTCATAGGCAAACCTCTCAATTAATAGCTTTAGACATAAATTAAAAACTTCACTGTACATATAGACTTCAGAGTTGTGGCCAGGTAGAAGGAATAAACAGGAAATGTGTACACACACACACACACACACACACACACACACACACACACAATCAAAACTTTCATTATTGTCTACCAAAGGAAGGGTAGGTCTCCTTCCTTTGCTTAGCTTTGGCCTACTATCCCCATATAGGGAGGGAGTTACCTCCTTATGTGATTACACTTAAGAGACCCCTGTTACTGTTTCCCAGGCTCAGAGAGCAGCAGTTGGCAGAACTCTCTAACATTCCTTTCTCAAGTCACTACAGGCCCTCCAGCTGTCCATAGAGGCTAGTCGCTGGACTATCTGAGAGACCCAGACAACCTATGGGTCCACCACATTTTCCCCTGTACCAGTCCAGTGGTACTGTCTGGACACTGAAAGCAACTTGAAAAGTCCCTGCGTGGTGATTCTGTCCCCTATGGCTGTGAAGAGAGCTGACATTTTACCATGGATCTACCATACCTGGGTCAGGAAAATGGAAGTCACAGACTGCTGCCAAATGGACTGTCTCCAGACCACAGACTCGATGAAATTAAAGTTTCATTGGACCCCAGGCTTTTCAACTCCTTGGCCCTCTACCTTCTCCCGAAACTGGTGTTTGGTATGAATACAGGGCTATGGTCTAACCCCCACTACAGTCCGGCTAGACCTGGGAACTAAGAAGACAGATGCCTGGAAGGTATTAGCTAAAGTGACTACAGACCAGCAACCCATATTCATCTTGACCTTGGCTCACTGACATCCACTTTATATGTCTGCTTGTATTGATGACAGGAAAGATATAGGGGTTTATTTTTGGATACATGCCCTATGGCTAGGCATCCTACTGGCCAGAAACAAGGGGGTTTCCATTACAAAAACTGGGTTTGTAAAACCAAGGCTTCCTAAAAATTCCCTTAGAAAAGATTCTGGCCTTTGGGGATCAGGAAAAACTGGGGAATCAGACTCTATGCTACAGGGAGGAACCTGGGGAATAGAGCTAGTCATTCCCAGCCAAAACTCAGCCAGGATTGCTGGTTATGCTTAGACACCTGACCTCCATACTATAAAGGGATAGGAACAACTAACCAGACTCAGTTACTGAGTGACAAAACTCACTGTGACAGGGGGCAGCCTAAATTAACCCTAGAAGACTTATAAGGGGCTAAAACTTGTCTAGTATCCAAACCATTTAACCTGGACACTTCCCCTTATTTGGAGACCCCAAGATGTTGGAGATGCCAGAGCCATGGGATACCTGCTTAGGAAAGCTGCTAACAGGGAGTGGAACCAGCTTGAGGTGTGTTGCAGTCAATAAAGATGAAAGAAGTTGGAGATAAGAAGAGCATTTTTGTTACCAAACATGGAGCTGCAGAGTTTGGAGTTTGCCCAACTAGTTTTCAGTCCTGCTTTGGTCCAGTATTTCTTCACTACGCTCCTTCTCTACCCTCTAGAATAGTGATGTATATCCTGTGCCATTATATGTTAGAAGTATGTGATCTGCTTTTCTAATTTTTATTTTACAGGGATTGACAGTTAAGAGATTGCATGAGTCTCAGAAAAGACTGAACTTTTAGACTTTTAAATAAGTTTGAAACTGTTATAGACTATGGGGACTTTTGAAGTTGAACTGAATGCATTTTTGCATTATGATATGGCTATAAGCATGTGGGGGCCAGGAAGTGGGAAGTGGTGGTTTGAAATAAAATGGCCCCCATAGGGAGTGTCACTATTGGTAGTGTGGCCTTGTTGGAGGAAGTGTGTCATTATGGGGGTAGGCTTTGAGGTCTCATAGTTGGTCAAGTTACATCCAGAACAGACCTCTGCTGCCTAAGAATCAAGATGTAGAACTCTCAGCACCTTCTTCAGCACCATGTCTGCCTGCATGTCACTATGTCCCACCATGATGTTAACAGACTAACCCTCTGAAACTCTAGGCCAGCCCCAATTAAATGTTCCCCTCTAAGAGCTGCGATGGTCATGGCGTCTTCTCACAGCACTAGAGACCCTAAGTGTGTCCAGTAAGTTCTTGCTGAATTTGATAGTTTAACACACATATGTATTCGTATGATATCAATTTACTTTGACAAATCTATAGGATGATATTGTTTTTACTTTAGGAGTGTCATCAGTTGCGCCTTGTGGGTGGTGCCAGACGGACTGCGTTGTTTACATGCCTCCAAGGTACAGAGTCATCCTATCTGTTTCCACCCAAAGTAGAGCCAAATGCTACTTATAAAATGGAGTCTCTTTTTTTTTCTTTTCTTTTTTTTTTTTTTTAAATTTTTTAACTTTATTTTATGTGAATTGGTATGAAGGTGTCAGATTTCCTGGAACTGGATTTTTAGACAGTTGTGAGCTGCCTGCTCTTCCAAAGGTCCTGAGTTCAATTCCCAGCAACCACATGGTGGTTCACAACCATCTGTAAAGAGGTCTGGCGCCCTCTTCTGGCCTTCAGGCATACATACAGACAGAAAAAAAAAAAAAGGAGTCTCTTATGGCGAGGCACAGTCTTAAAAATCAGTTTTATGTAATCTGGAGTAACATGCCTGCTTTAGCATCTATGCTGAAAAAGCACAACCCCTACTCTCCAAACATGCTCCCTCACCAGAAGGACCAAACAGTTGCATGCTGGAACTTCAGTCTCATGCGGTGAGCCCGGGAAAAGAGCATGTGCAGGGTGGAAGAATATCAAGCTCCGTATGGCCAGTGGCCATGTCAGAGGACCAGCAGGTGGCAACTGCAGTTCAGGTGTCAGCCCGCCAGGAGGAACATCCCTGAGGGTGAATCTCAGATAGGTTAAGGACCTAAATGGACTTAACAGACATCTATAGAATATTCCATCCAAACAGAAAAGAATATACCGTCTTCTCAGCACCTCATGGAACCTTTTCAAAAATTGACCGCATACTCATTAACAAAACAAACCTCAACAAATACAAAAAAATTGAAATAACCCAATGTACCTTATCAGATCACCATGGTATAAAACTAAAAGTCAATAGCAATACTAATTCCAAAAAACTCACAAACACATGGAAATTAAACAATGCTTACCTGAATCATCAATGGGTCAAGGAAGAAATAAAAAAGGAAATTAAAGACTTTCTAAAATTCAATGAAAATGACCACACAATATACCCAAATTTATGGGACACAATGAAAGTAGTGTTAAGAGGAAAGTTAATAGCACTAAACGCCTACATAAAGAAGCTGGAAAAACCCCACACTAGTAAATTAACAGAACATTTGAAAACTTTAGAACAAAAAGAAGCAAACTCACCTAAGAGAACAAGATGGCAGGAATTAATCAAAGTGAGGACTGAAATCAAATTAGAAACAAAGAAAACAATACAAAGAATCAATGAGACAAAGAGCTGGTTCTTCGAAAAAATCAACAAAATAAACAAACCTTTATCCAAACCAAAGGCAGAGAGAGAATATCCAAATTAACAAAATCAGATATGAAAAGGGGGACATAACAACAGACACGGAGGAAATGCAGAGAATCATCAGGTCATATTTTGAAAACCTGTACTCTATAAAATTAGAAAATTTAAAGGAAATGGACAACTTTCTGGATAAATATCACTTACCAAAATTAAATCAAGACCAAATAAGCAAATTAAACAGACCTTTAACTGCTGAAGAAAAAAGAAACAGTCATCAAAAGTCTCCCAAACAAAAGAAAAAAAAAAAAAAAACCAAAACCCAGGATCAGATGGTTTCAGCTCAGAATTCTACAAGACTTTCAAAGAAGAACCAATACCCCTCAAATTATTCCACACAATAGAAACAGAAGGAACATTGCCAAACTCTTTTTATGAGGCTACAATTACCCTGATGCCCAAACCACAGAAAGACATTACTAAGAAAGAGAATTAGAGAATAATCTCACTCATGAACATTGATGCAAAAATACTAAATAAAATACTGGCACATGAATCCAAGAACACATCAGAACCACATCCACCATGATAAAGTCGGCTTCATCCCACAGATGCAGGGATGGTTCAGCATACGAAAATCCGTCAATATAAGCCACCATATAAACAAGCTGAAAAATAAAAACCACATGATCATCTCATTAGATGCCGAAAAAGCTTTTCAACAAAATACAACATCCCTTCATGATAAAGGTCTTGGAGAGAGCAGGGATACAAGGAACATAACTAAACATAATTAAGGCAATAAACAGCAAGCCAACAGCCAACATCAAGCTAAATGGAGAGAAACTCCCAGCGATTCCACTGAAATCAGGAACAAGACCAGGTTGTCTACTCCATAGCTATTCAATATAGTTCTTGAGGTCCTAGCTAGAGAAATAAAACACCAAAAGGAGATCAAGGGGATACAAATTGGAAAAGAAGAAGTCAAACTCTCACTGTTTGCTGATGATATGATAGTTTACATAAGTGATCCCCAAAATTCTACCAAGGAACTTCTACAACTCATAAACACTTTCAGCAATGCAGCAGGATACAAGATTAACTCAAAAAAAATCAGTAGCCCTCCTGTACACAGATGATAAAAGGGCTGGGGAAGAAATCAAAGAATCAACACCCTTCACAATAGCCACAAATAGCATAAAATATCTCGGAGTAACTCTAACCAAACAAGTGGAAGACTTGTATGACAAGAACTTTAAATCTTTGAAGAAAGAAATTGAAGAAGACACCAGAAAGTGGAAAGATCTCCTATGCTCTTGGGCAGGCAGAATTAATATAGTAAAAATGACAATCTTACCAAAAGCAATCTACAGATTTAACACAATGCCCATCAAAATCCCAGCAAAATTCTTCAAAGATCTTGAAAGAACAGTACTCAACTTCATATGGAAAAGCAAAAAATCCAGGATAGCCAAAACAATCCTGTACAATAAAAGAACTTCTGGAGGCATCACAATCCCTGACTTCAAACTCTACTACAGAGCTACAGTACTGAAAACAGCCTGGTATTGGCATAAGAACAGACAGGAGGACCAATGGAACCGAATAGAAGAGCTGGATATCAATCCACATATCGTCGAACATCTGATTTTTGACAAAGAAGCAAAAAAATATCAAATGGAAAATAGAAGGCATATTTAACAAGTGGTGCTGGCATAACTGGATATCAACATGTAGAAAATGAAAATATACCCATATCTATCACCATGTAAAAAACTCAAGTCCAAGTTGATTAAAGACTTCAACATAAAGCCAGCCACACTGAACCTTATAGAAGAGAAAGTGGGAAGTACACTTGAACACATTGGCACAGGGAACCACTTCCTAAATATAACCCCAGCAGCACAGACACTGAGAGAAACACTTAATAAATGGGACCTCCTGAAACAGAAAAGCTTCTGTAAAGCAAAAGACACGGTCAACAAAACAAAACGACAGCCTACAGAATGGGAAAAGATCTTACTTAACTAACCCCACGTCAGACAGAGGTCTGATTGCCAAAATATACAGAGAACTCAAGAAATTGGACACCAAAAGAATAAATAATCCAATAAAAAAAGAGTACAGGCCTAAACAGAGAACTCTTAACAGAGGAATCTAAAATGGCTGAAAGACACTTAAGGAAATGTTTGACATCCTTAGTCATCAGAGAAATGCAAATCAAGACAACTCTGAGATTCCATCTTACACCTGTAAGAATGGCCAAGATCAAAAACACTGATGACAACTTATGCTGGAGAGGTTGTGGGGAAAAGGGAACACTTCTGTACTGCTGGTGGGAATGCAAGCTGGTACAGCCCCTTTGGATGTCAGTGTGGCGATTTCTCAGAAAAGCAGGAAACACCTTCCTCAAGACCCAGTAATACCGCTTTTGGGTATATATCCAAAGGCTGCTCAATCGTGCCACAAGGACATGTGCTCAACTATGTTCACAGCAGCTTTGTTTGTCATAGCCAGAACCTGGAAACAACCTAAATGCCCCTCAACCAAAGAATGGATAAGGAAAATGTGGTACATTACACAATGGAGTACTACACAGCAGAAAAAAAAATAACAACATCTTGAATGTTGCAGGAAAATGGATGGAGCTAGAAAACATTATTTAGAGTGAAGTAACCCAGACACAGAAAGACAGTTATCACATGTACTCACTCCTGGGTGGTTTTTAAACATAAAGCAAAGAAAGCCAGCCTACAAACCACAATCCCAGAGAATTTAGGCAACAATGAGAGAGACTTACATAGATCTAATCTACATGGGAAGTGGAAAAAGACAAGATCTCCTGTGTAAATTAGGAACATGGGGACCTTGGGAGAGGATTGAAGAGGGGAGGGGAAAGGTAGGGAGGGGAGCAGAGAAAAATGTAGAGCTCAATAAATATCAATTAAAAAAAAAGAAAAGAAAATCAACTGTGGTTGGGCAGTGATGGTGCATGTATTTAAGCGCAGACCGAGGCTGGTCTGGTCTACAAAGTGAGTTCCAGAACAGGCAGGATTCTTCCACAGACAAACTGAATCTCAAAAAGCCAAACAAAACAAAACAATTGGACACCCAACCATAAAATTATTTTTGTTGTTACTTCATAACTGTCATTTTGCTACTCTCATGAATTGTAACATAATTAATTATCTGTGTTTTCCAATGGTTGTAAGTGACCCCTGTGAAAGACTCATTAAACCCCCAAATGCATCATAAACAAGGTCAAGAACCACTGTTCTAGAAATGAACTTAGGGTCTTAAATATAGTAGGCAAAGGCTTTAGCACTAAACTTCCTCACTCAGCCATTAAGGAATTTACTTATTTCTGAGACAAGGTCTCCTGAAGCCCAGGTTGGCTTCAAACTCGCTATTTAGCAGATGACCTTGAACTTCTGATTTTCCCATGTCCATTTCACAAGTGTTGGGGTTATAAAGTATATGCCACTAGACCTGGCCATAAGTCTTTTCTTAGTATAGCTTTTATCAGACGTATTGTTTTTCAGGAATATTCTGGTCACTTTTTTTGTTTTGACTTTTTAATTAGGTTCTCACTTTGCAGCCCTGGTTGGTGCTGAATTGGCCATGTAGGGATCCCTCTGCATCTACCTGCTTAGTGCTGGGAGCAAAGGCATAAACCCCAACATCCAGCTTTTTAGTTCTGGTACTGGAGGTTGAACCCAGGGCCTCAAACATGCTAATGTGCTCTATCTCTTAGCTACCCGCTCCCCAGCCCCTTATGGCTACTTTTCTGTCCTTGTTCAGATAGGTATGTACAAAATATGTGCAAAGGATAAAGGAGAAGAGAAACTGAATAACCTGTCATGGACTAAATGAAAAGGCTGCTTATGAACATTTTATTCTTTCTGAAATAAATACTATGTTGTAAAACTATCCATGACTAAGATTTATAATATACAGCAGGCAGGTACAACAGAGAGCCAGCACAGTGAGTTTTAGAATGAGCCATTCTAATTTAGGGAAGATATCAACCATCAGCACTAGACACATACACTGGTAATAAACTCACAAGAAGAAAGAATCATAAAAGTTAAGGAAGAGGAGCAACCTGTCATAAGAAAAGAGTTTCTTGAGATAATAGTGGTGTCGGGTCATCTGTGAGGCTCTACTCTGTTCCCACTTCGAGTTCAGTACCTGACATAGAGCAGCTGCCACCGAAAAATTTGCTGATAGGCTTTCAGGCACTAGAATTTTACACATTTTACATAGCCTCTCATATAAACACTCTCCTAGCAACTTCTCTTGTCATTATCTTTACTTCATTAGCGCATTATATATGCTGTCATTTATACAATAAGTATATTATTTAAAAGTACTTCAACAAGTACAAGATTATGACACTGAATCGGATAGACTCTTAATTGCTTGGATCAGATCTTGAAATCACATTATCCAAGCAAAGTCAAAACGAAATCGGTTCATATAACACCAAAATAAATGAAGTGAGACAGCGTCTGCCTTACAAGTTTATCAGTAACCTCTTATATACACATGTATTTCACAGCATGGTTGCCAGTCCTTCCATGTGATACCACAGACAGGGTCCAATGGTGAGACTCTACAATGAGACATGGTCAGGAGGAAGTGATGACTTTCAATCACTTTGCTTTCCTTCAATTTTAATTTAGTTTGGGAGAGAAAGAAGTCCATTTTCATCAGCTGTATCCAGGATTTTACAGATTACTGGAGATTCAACCTGAAGAACAAAAGCAATGACATTAGAAACTAACATATCTTCTCCTCAATGAATATATTTGCTAACTGTACAAGTTCTTGATTTGAATAAACCACCCAACATTTTCCCTACAAATTAGGCTTTTTTTTTTGAGATAGGGTTATGCTAGCCTTGAACACTTGGTAATCTTGAGTGTTGGGTTATAGACAGGTCCCATGATGCCTGGCATTAATAAAGATAACTGCAAAACTATTTTAATCATTCATATAAAATATGAGATAGGTAAAGAAAATATTTTTTTATTTCTAAGTAAATATGCCAGTGGAGACAAGGTAGAAAGGATGGAAAATGTATGGAGTTTGTATTCAAGAGTTTACCTGATTAGAACAGAAAAACATTATGGCAAAATAACCAGCTCTATTTAAAAGACAGAGAAAACACTAACTTAAAGATGAGTCAGCTGTCATGATAACTGAAAAAACAAAACAAAACCCAAACACATACCAGGAAAAACAGTAGACAACATGGGACCAGAGAAAATTTAAGTAGAGAAAAGGAATCCTAAGAATTGAATGGAATAGTAAGAGATGGTAAGAGTTTCACAGATGGCTCAGCCACAGAGCGGGCATGAAAAGCAATGCTGGTGAAACTGGTGCCAGGCGGCAGAAACGACCGTGTTCACACACAGGGTAGGCTGGCGGAGAAGTGTAATCGAAGGAAGTTTCTGAGATTCTCAAACAATTTCCAATTAATATGTTTAATAAGAATTTTAGGCCGGGCAGTGGTGGCGCACAATCCCAGCACTCGGGAGGCAGAGACAGACGTATCTTTGTGAGTTTGAGGACAGCCTGGGCTACAGACTTAGTTCCAGTACAACCAAGGCAACACATAGAAACCCTTTTTCTAGAAACAAAAACCAAAACAAATAAATAAATAAGAATTTCAGAAACAGAAGAAAAAAAGGAATAGGGCAGAAAAAAGATCTTTGAGGAGATAATGGCCAAAATTTTTCTAAAATTTGTATGAACCCACAAGTCCTAGAAGCTATATATACAGTTCAGAGGACAAGAACAGAAAATAGGACACTTAGAACATAACCAAAGTTAGTATTATAGAATCTTTAGAAAAAAAAATCTAAGAGGGTGTTTCCATGACTCTGAGGTAGCAAAAACTTCTTAGGACACACACACACACACACACACACACACACACGCACGCACACGCACACACACACACACACCAGTACCCATAAAAGAAACAAACAAAAAAAACTGAGCATAACAGAATAGTTTTGTTTATAAGAACACATTTTAAAAGGTGAATCTGCCACAGAGTATGAAGAAGGTGTGTACATTACAAAGAGCATGCATCTAAAATATTTTTGAACTCCTAGAATCAAGCCATGAAAAGATATGTAACAACTGCAAACTGGGTAAGAGACTGATAGCGATTCTATTCCTTCACCAGCAGTCGGGCTCCTCTTAACTCTGGTTTTGCCGTGGACCCCGTCTGGCTGCCTAGGCCATCTGCAGCAAGAGACCTCCAGACTCAACTCCTCACCGCTCTGGCTGCTCAGTAAGAAGCTCATTCCTTCATGTCTCTTTGTGATTTTCTACTAACTCCTTTCTCTTGGCCTGTTGGCTACTGATCCTGAGCTGTCTCTTCTGTACTTAGACTTGAGCTTTACCTGTTTCTGCTACCGCAATAATTTATTTATCTCGAATTTCATTTATGCATACAATGTATTTTGATCAAATGCCCTTCCTTTTAAGTCTTGGTACAGATAAAAACAGTACTGAAGAAAGTCTTCTTAACCATTTGAATATGTATCAGAATAACTTTTTCTTTATTAAAGTCTGGTTAGATGTAAGGCTTCACAAAAGTATATGAACGTCAATAACGACATAAAAAGGTGTTCAGTACCATTCTTTGTATGAGGAATGTAAGCTAAACCCGCTACAATGACTATCAAAGAAGACTAGAAATAAAGCTAGTGAGGAGAGGGAGTAACTAGACTCTCATGCACTGTAGGTAGATTAAAATGGCACTAGCATTTTGGTGAATCAATTGGTAGAATGTATCTCACATGACTTAGAAATTCCACTCACAGGTATTTATCAATAATGAATGAAAACACATAACCAGAGAAAGACTTGTGAAAATAGTTCATAGCAGCCTTATACATCATAACAAAAAAACAAAAGAAAAGAAAAACAAATCAAATGTCCATCTGCAGAAGAATTGATTAAGCATGTGCAGTATAGTGTAAGAAGAATGTAATCTGGCAATGCTAAGAGAATGAAGTACTGACATATTCAACACAACTGAGTGTGAAAAGCCAGGCACACACAGGATCTCCAATCATGTGGAATCCCGAATGAAGTACACCTAATCTATAGTATCAGAAACTAGAAAGAGGTATCCTTTGGCGACGGGGTATGAGAGAATTTCCTGTTGTGATGGACCTTATTTTAGGTGATAGTTACAAGGCTATTTAAAATGGTTAAATATCATCAAACTCAGCATTTAAGATCTGTGCTTTGAGACATGATCTCATGTGTGCTAAGCTGCCTTGACCTCCTTATGTAGTTGATGATAGGAACAACTTATTGTCTTGCCTCCACCTCTTAAACGCTAGGATTAGATGGATTTTTTTACGCCTAGTTGGTTTTATACGGTGCTAGGAATTGAACACAGGACTTCATGCATGATAGGCAAACACTCTATCAACTGAGTAGATCTTTGTGCATTTTATGTAAATTATACCTCAAAAGAAAAACATGTCTATTAAATGCCTTTGTAGATTTAACACAAAAAAGTCAAGTGTGTTCAAATTTTAAATATTTTCACTTAGTGGTACTGGGATTGAATCTAGGACCGCCCACACTCTTAGACAAGTGCTCTCCCACTTAGTCCCTAATGAACTCTTGATGATTTTCATTTTACTTACCCCAAGAATATACTGGCAGGAGTGAGGCTCGAGCATATACACAGTGACAGCATGAGGAGAATCGGATTCTTTACACCTAAAATACAGAGCACTTTAAGGTACTGCCTATGTCATAAAAAATAGTACTTTGTTATCTTATTAAGGTATTAAAAATATTTAAATGGACCCAGAATAATTTAACTTAAATAACACAATTGAATAATTATTTAGTTATTACATCTTATTGTAAAACTTCTGTCAATGAAAAGTAGATAAAAGGATCAACTTACTTTAGCTTCACAGTCACCTGTCTGGGTTTGTCAGTTATGTCACAGATATCTCCATTTCCATAAAAATGTGACACCATCCTGAGTTGGAGAAACGCACAAGTTTATTACAGCCATAGCTGTAATGGGCAGGTAAGAAGGTTATACCACAGAGTCAGATTCTATATTGAAAATACAAATTAAAGAAACTTTGCACTGTCTTTCTTAATGCTGTCCATATTATATATGGGTCAGATTCAATATGGTGGCTCAAATACTTCTAATACCAGCCCTCAGGAGGATAAGGGTGCAGGACGGCTGTGAGCCTGAGGTCAGCAGGGCTAACAGTAAGATCCTATCTCAACCAAGCACCCAGAAAAACAAACAAACAAAGTAACACAGTTTTAAAGTAATACTTTTTTTTAAGTTTTATTTATTATGTATACAGTGTTCTGTCTGCATGCATGCCCACAAACCAGAAGAGGGCACCAGATCTCATTACAGATGGCTGTGAGCCACCATGTGTATGCTGGGATTTAACTCAGGACCTCTGGAAGAACAGCCAGTGCTCTCAACCACTGAGCCACCTCTCCAGCCCAGTAATACAGTTTTAAAGTTAGCCATTTTCCCAGCCCAGTATATTATTTACTGAGTGAAGCAATTATTCCTTTCTGTTTTCCATCAAGCTAATCCCATTAAACACTATTATGTATATGGGACAAAAAAGCAAGCCTCTGCCAAAGTATAACTTTCAAAGTGAGTAAAATTCAAAGAAAAGCTTTAAGTTTTTTAGCCACACTATTCTAGGCTCCAATGTTGAACACATGATGCTAAAAGCTATATTTTTTTTCAGAAAACATAAGCCTAAAATAATGTCTAGCACACTCAACTCTTAAATATCTCTATTTGAATTTTCCTAAATTTGAGTCTGATCAGCCTGAAAAGTTGGCGTATTTTGAAGGTAATTTCTCAATATTACCTCTTCCAGGAAGAAACAGTATTTAACATTTGAAAATGAACAAGAATTAATCTTTTAAATTCATTGGATAAGGGACTACAAGAAAAGATGAAGTTAGTTATTCCTGGGTAGTAAAGTTAACTTACTTCTGGTAGTAATAAAACATACCCACATAGCACAAAAGGTATGTGAACCGTACCTCGGAAAAACTAAGCAACAAGGGGGCAATAATAAAATATATTTAACAAGTTAAAAACTTACAAACACAAATGCTTTAGAAGAGCCTTAGTTCTAATTGAATCAAATAATTATTTGAAGTGCGAGGTAGCTCAGCACTAGAGCACTTGCCTAGCAGGGATGCTGGTTAAACATGAAGGCCTGGGTTCAATTTCTATCACTATACAAAAGAATAAAACTGGGGCTGGAGAGATGGCTCAGTGGCTGAAAGCATTCATTGTTCTCCCAGAGGATCTGGCTCAATTCCTAGCATCCATGTGGCAGCTCACAAACGCCTGTGACTCCAGTTCCAAGGAATCTGACCCCTTCTTCTGGCCTCTGTGGGCGCAATGTATGCATATGGTGCACACACACATACATGCAGGCAAACACCCATACACACAAAATAAAAACAAATACATCTTAAATATCCAACAAAACCACACAAAAAGAATTAAGTCATTGTCATTAACACCACTGCCAATCTTTATTTTTTTTTAAACGTTTTAAAAAAGACTTATGTATTTTATGTATGAGTTCTCTATCTGCATGTATACCTTCATGCCAGAAGAGGACATCAGATCCCACTATAGATGGTTGGGAGCCACCATGTGGTTATTGGGAACTGAACTCAGAACCTCTGGAGCAGCCAGTGTTCTTAACCACTGAGCCATCTCTCCAGCCCCTTTGAAGTTTTTTGATTGTTTGTTTTTGCTTATTTTTAGTATTTATTTATGTATGTATTTGGGTGTTTTGTCTGCATGTGCATCTGCACACCTGAAGAGGGCATCAGATCCCATGGGACTAGTGAGTCTCCATGTGGGTGCACAGCCACTGTTTTTAACCCGAGGCACCTCTCCAGCCCTATCTCTCACTGTGGAAGGCAGCACGCAGGTTAGTGAATGTTACTACTAGGCTAGGTTATTTTACTTAAATGTCCTCATGACCTTATTGGGATATACTATTAGACAAGGCTTACAAATTATATAATATGCACAAAATATCACTACTGAAGATCCAAGCAGAATTTGAAGCCAGGCTGCCTGACTCCGAGACTGTGAGTTGGTATTTTATTTTTGGAGACAAGGTCTCTCTACATAGCCCTGGCTGGAAATCAAACTGTGCAGCATGACGTGCAGCTCATCACTGTGATCCTGATCCTGGGGTGTTCCTTTCCCCAAAGGACAGGGATCTAAAGGCTGTCCCCTAAAATAACACTGATCTAAAATCGAAAATGTTACCTGTGTGTTTAATTTTTTTTTTTTTTGAGAGAGAGAGAGTCTTTCCACATAGCACTTACTGTCCTGGAACTCATGCTGTAGACCAGGCTGGCCTCATACTCACAGAGATCCGCTTACCTCTACCTCCCATGTGATGAGATTAAAGACATTCAGCACCTTGCCCTGCTCTGTATATTCAAAATTTTAATTTATCAATATTTTTAGTATTAAAGGCAAATAGTCTTTACCTGACTGTCTGGGTGCCGTCATCGTGAAGATGATATGCTCTAGCCGTGTTTCTCTTAGCCCATTCAACATGCTCTTCTTGGTTCCATGTCCCCACAACCACAGAGGTTTTCCCATTGTCCTTGTCCTAGCATTTAGAAAAATACTAAATTTTAAAATTACATTCCCCTTTCTATGTGTGAGCATGTGAGTAGGTGTGCTCAGGGTATCAGGCTTGACATCGGGTTCCTTCACCAGATGAGCGGCTGTCTGAGACTGATGGTGTTTGTGGTAATGCACATTGACAGGAACAAAGAAAGACGACTATAAATAAGCCCAGTCCCCATCTTCATCCATTCACTGGATAATGATGCGATGATGTCAGTCAAACTCAGGAAACAAATTGAAATGATCTTTATTCTGTTTCTCTGAATAATGTCATTTCTAGTTAGCCTAGCTCCAGATGGAGCAACTTGTTAATCAGTACTGTTTCCCTTTCCTATCTCTCTGTTGTATCGATTCCTTCCTGGGGATGTTTTTCTTTAGCTCCTTCTTTTAAAAATTATTTATCATCATTGTGTGTGTGCAGGGTATATATATAACTGAAGGCACATGCGTTTGCAGTGCTGTGGAGGTAGGAGAGAACAACTCTTGGAAGCTGGTTCTTTCCTTCCACCACAGGATCTGGGGCTCAAACTCCATCTTCAGACTTCCGCAGCAAGTTCTGTCATGTGCTGAACCATTTTGCCAGACCCTTTCTCTTTGGATTGTTCTCTAATACGTTTACTGCCAATACCTCAACCAAAAATTTAATTGATCATACCGATTTTATACAATCACGTACATACTACTATGCTATTTTGAGAGAGTGACACCAAACCAGGACCTGTGCATATGGGACAGTGCTTTACAACCAAGCTACAGCCCTAGCACTACTACTGTGGTTCTCAACTCTATCTCTGCTTGCCTTGAATCCATCCCCGCAAAACATGTGTTGTAAACCTAATTCCTAGAATTACAATGTGGGGAAGTAGAACCTAAGGGAGGATATGTAAGTCTTTAGTACTGTATCTTTATAAGAGGTTGTTAAAGCTCCCATCCTTTCTACCCTAAAAAAATCAATGTATTCATTAATTGTATGTGTATGGGTATCTTGCCTACATGTATGCCTGTGCACCACATTCATGCCTGAAGCCCATGTGACCAGAACAGGATGTTGGATTTTCTGGGACTAGTTACAGATGACTGTAAGTGACCATGTGGTGCTGGGAATCGAACCCTTTGGAAGAGCAGTTATTGCTCTTAATCACCAAATCATCTTTATAGCTCCCAATCACTCTCAGTCTTTCTTCCTCTTGGTTTGTGTCATTAGACAAAGCAGCCAGAAGGCCCTTGTCAGATGGTAGACACTTTGACTTTTAACCTCTAGAAATGTAAAATCTACTTTCTTTTCATTTTAAGTTATCCAGTTTGAATAACAAGGATGACCCTAAGTGGGATGCATGGATCACCCTAGGAAGGGGAAAGAGTTGAGATTTCCTGGGTACACTTGGGGGCAGGAAGGGTGGCAGTAGAAGGGAGGGAATAGGGGATAAGAACATGAAGGAATGGGATGATTGAGCTGGGGGAGGAATTAAAGCCATGCACCACCACCCCCTGGCTGCGCAATATGTTCTTAACTGCTGAGCCAAATCACCAGTCTGTCACAGACTTTAAAGACTTTAATCCAAGGCTGCTGATGCAGTTCAATTTAAGAGCACTTGATATATCCACGAGGCCCTGGGTTTGAGCACTGCAAAACAAATAAACAACCTAGATCTATTCAGGGGTAGAACAACATAAATGCTATTCTATACCTCATGATATTGATGTACATGTTTGCCATAGCAGAATTCATATTTCCACCAACCAACACCCTAAAGGAAAGAAACAGAAGAAGTTATTCAGAGAGAAGGAAGACTGCTGTAACAATACCACTTGACAGTGGGAAAATACATAATTTTTATAAAATCAATAGTAAAACAAAACGTGACAGCCTGGTCCACACAGTGAGTTTCAGGCCATCCAGGGTTATATGTTGAGTCCTTGTCTCCAAAATTACAGAAAAAAAATCAACAATAAAAATTCACTAAAAGAAAAACAAAGATAAATATAAAGAATTAACTCTTTCAGAAGACACCTAAGACAAAATTTTCACCTTTGAGTGTATTTACACTGGCTTTAACAGCAAGAAACAAAACATTACCTTTTAAGCTTAGGTCAAGTTTGAATTGTGGCTGTTGCATAACTAAAATGTGAGAAAGAAATCACTGATGTCCATCTAAGAATCAACTCATACATGACGATCATAGGAGGTCAAGCTTTAATAAATAAAGAGAATATAATGGGTGTGGATTAGATTGTAGATATGTGGGGGATGGGACTACAGAAAGAAAATATCCATTGGAGATGGCAGGATCCAGTATTTCTCTGTAGACACTTTTGTTCAGTTCTTCCAATGACTATGGTTAGGTAACTGCCACACACAAGGTTGTAAGATAAATATTTAAGCTATAGTTTCACTTTCTTACCCCATGAAAGCAGTAAGAACCACTAAGGAACTCCTTTATGAGCTGGTCATCTGTCAGCTTGGATATATGGGTTGTTCCAACGGTGAGCACTGGCTGAGAGCCAACAGCGATAGGTTTGTGGATGGCTGGAAATCTCTCTTCTTTTGTAGATGGCAATTCTTCCTAAAATTAACCAGATGTGTTTATGAGTTTTCATGACATGTTTTCCAGTTACAGCTGGTTATTACTTTAACATTTAACAGAAATTTTTCCACTTAATTTTAAGGTTTTAAGAAAGTGGACTTTGTGACAATAGAGAAGAGTCAAGACAAATGTTATTTTCAGCCTCAAGTAGCAAGTATGACAATCCTCTGGCACACATAGGGAAAATTTCCACTTCTTGTCTGCTTCTTGTCTTCCTTTTGGTAAGCACTTCGATACTTAACTAAGTTTTCCATCCTTACATCTAATTTTGTAGAAGTCATTAAGGGTAAAGCTAAGGTAACAAGCAGGGTGAAAAAGAGTTGGTTGGGAATGAATGGAATCAGCAGTTACAACTACTCAAATGTAGCTGAATCTGGTTGTTGCTCTGGAGGAACTTGTAATTTACTATAGTAAATCCAAAGTAATAAGGGCACCCAGAACTAAAGACTCATAAAGGAAGGGGCAGATGAAGCTGACTTTGACAAAGAACTGCAATGTGGAGATCTTACCAAGAGAACATTGTTGAGCCAGCCAAGAAACATGGAAAATTTGTGATGTGACTTAAGTATATGCTCTGTGTTTGTGTGCATATATGCACAAGGATTTGAAGAAAAGACTCATCAGGGGAATATGTAGGGCTGTAATATTTAAAACTAAAGAGATCAAGTATTTTTTTATGCTGGAAAACTATAGCTAAGAGGTCTGGATGTTGTCTTGTAGGTACTGAGCAAAGGTACTTGCAGAGAGAGGGAGAAGGAAGGAGAGAGGGAGACGGAGAGAGGAAGAGAGACAGAGAGAGAGAGAGAGAGAGAGTGTGCGCGAGCGAGCGCGACGTGCCACTTAGGCTACCCAAGGCTACAAAGTGAGATCATGCCTCAAAAAACAAACAAAACAACTTAGGTTTCTTTTTTGGGTGTCAACTGGATAGTGAATGGTTTGTTTTGTACACTGTGACTAATTCTTGCTGTAGCACAGTACTGTTAAAAGCAGTGGGAAAATGAGAGGCGCAATGGAACATGATTTTAATCCTTGCACACGGGAGGCAGAGGCAGGTGGATCTCTGAGTTCGAGCCACTATGGTCTACACACTGAGTTCCAAAATAGCCAGGGTTATAGAAACACCTCGTCTCAAAATTAAAAACAAAACAAAACAAACAAACAAAACCAGTGCGGAAAATGATGAGTACGCTCTAATTGAAGAAACATGTGGCCGTGCCCGACAGACAGATGAGGAGGGAAGGCAGTGTATCAGCCGGAAGTACACAGAGGTGCTTATAGGAGAACAACAGGCTGAAGTGTAAAATGCTAAGAGCTGGAGCTAGGGTGGCTTTTTTTTAAAGCTTAATTGGAACAACTACTTAGAAATTTAATAGGATGTTAAACTTAGAAAATATTATGTGTGAGACTGGAGAGACAGATCAGCAATTAAAACACCTGCTACTCTTGCAGAGGACCTGGGTTTGGTTTCCAGAACTCACATGGCAGCTTACAATTATAACTGCAGTTTCCAGGGGATCAGACTCTCTTCTGGCCTCCATAGGTACCAGGTACACACATTGCACAAGTATATACACGTAGGCATTCACATATATGCATACAAATAAAATAAATCTACATAAATTTTTAGAAATTATGTAATTGTATGAGATTGTTACAATTTCTGAAAAGTATAATTGTTAAAAGTGCAAGAAAAAGAATTGAAATTATTCAAATAATTAGAATTAAAAATTTGAAGCCAATAAAATAAATTGCCATTATTATGCTACAGAAATAACACATTGATACAGGTTCTGAAACATGGAAAAGGAAGCACTGAGAATCTAGTTAACCCTCATACCTCTTTATTTCTCCTAAACGGCACCCTTAGTATCTCTTCTTGCTGCTCCAACTGTCTTAGTGTGAGGGGTTTAAAGGGAGATCCTGGCAGTGATTGGCAGAATATATCATTCACAGGAGAGGCTCTGAACCTATTCAGAAGGAAAAAAAGCATTAAGGCTAAACGTGAATGCTTTAAAGCGCATGTGCGCTATATGTTTAGAATACTGATGAACATCGTACCTGTATTTAGGATGACTGCACAGGAGTGGTGTCAAAATGACAACTTCATATTCACAAGTGGTAACTTCAGCTACTGAGAGGATTTCATGCTTCGATTCAGGATGGCATATGTACATCACAGTGCTCGATCTGGGTCGGTTCTGTTTCAGACTACAAGGTGTACCATTGCCCATTCCCACAGGATAGTATGGTGTCATCTGACCTTCAATATTTTTAGTAGGGATCTTAAAAAATGTAAGCAGATTTTTTTAATTAGAAATTTGAGGTAGGTTTGAGGATGGGGGAAGTATTTATTCTGAAAGAAAACTACACTTTATTTGTAAACAGAAGATGAAAAGTCTGTTACTTTCTGTTTAAGTCAGCCCTAATGTTCTTATTCTTAAGTTTGTAAGCAGATGTGTATTTAGGGATAGTATAATACAGAACAAAGTATTTGATCGCTAAAATTAAAATATTGAGTTAATGTACATTTAAATGTAAGAGTAACAAACACAGGATTATATGAGTTATTGTCCAAGAGTGTTTTAAAGAGCATAAACTAAACCTAACAAAACTATTTACTATACTGGGCTGCCTTAGCTCTTTCTGCTCTAACCTCATAGAGAATGTTTGCTTCATTGTAATTTAGTTTCTACAAGTTTGTAAGGCTGATTGTGCCAAGTACGCGCAAATCAGTAACAAGGACGAAAAGAAAGAAAGCAGAGGCATTCTTGAATGTACAGGAATTGCTCTTTACACAATACTACTCGAGTTCATCATTGATGGACATATATGAAAGTACCTCCAACATGTCTATGCATGGCAGCTTGCACTGCACCAGAGATAAAAGATAGTTCCTACTCTTAGCCTCTATTTTTAAAGCCCATATAGGCAGGTAGCTTGCTATTTACACATGCAATTTATCTGTTACATTCATAGGAGGAGAGGAACAAGCACTGAAATGTTCTTATTCCCATTGTCTGTAATGCTACATAGAAAGCACGAATGCTATGCACTAAAGCGATGGATTGGTATCACAGCGTTTCACAGACAAGTAATTAATATTATTATTCTTTCAGTAGTGAAGATTGAGTTTAGGGTGTTGTACATGCTAGACAGTGTTCTATTAGTGGGCTACAACTTCACTCTTCCTTGTTAATTTTTTGACATTACTTTTATGTATTTGCATACATGTGCACATGTGCTCTCTGTGTGTGTGGAAGTCAGAGAACAACTTTCAGGATCTAGTTCTCTCCTACCATGTGGAAGGCAGTTAGGCCAGGAAGTCCTTGAATTTGTGATTCTCCTGTCTCAGTCTCCCAAGAAGCTGGGATGACAGCCCTGTGTCAGCAGGATCAACTGACAGTTTATTTAGGTATTATTTTAAAAGTAGATAGAAGGATTACAGCATTATTTATTTTCTGAGACAGGGTCTCACTTGTGTATATAGCCAAGATGGCCTAGAACTAGGTATGTAGAGTAGGCTCACAGAGATTTGTCTGCTTCTGCCTCCTGAATGCTGGAATTAAAGGTTACAACTTCATCATCATGCTCAGTTGGCAATTATAGGCGGAGACTGCTTGCTCATTTCCCAACTGATCAGACCCAAATAATCACACAGAAACCATATTAATTACAACACTGCTTGGCCTATTAGTTCAGGCTTCTTATTAACTAACTCTTACATCTTAAATTAACCCATTTCTATTCGTCTGTGTATCGCTACAAGACTGTGGCCTACTACTAGTAGGCATCCTTCTCCTTTGGCAGCTACATGGTGTCTCTCTGACTCTGCCACAGAAAAACCAGCTGTCATAAACTGTGAAGTTTATTTGATTCACTTCTTTGAGGCATTATACCAAGAACATATGTCTAGCTTTTGTCACTTAAGTCATACTTAACAACGTAGTATGAAAAGCTAACACATCACTTGCCTCATTTAACTTTTCTTTCTCTTCTTCTAGTTCTGTGGAAGCAATACAAGAAAAAGGTAAACATACAAAATAAACATCACATCTACATGATTATCAGCTTTAACTTAACCTTAAATTTCTTTCTAAAGAAGACAAAACAAAACAAGGTTTTTATCTCTCTGCTTTTTTAGGTGGGAGTTGCTGGGTACTGGAGCCAGGTTCTCATGTGCTAGGTGTTTGAACTCCCTCTTCTCAGGCCTGCCCTTCTATTTGAAAGTTAGTGTTTGCAAAGTGAGTGTCTATGAAAGACCCAAGTATGATTCCTGGGAATGACAAGGAGAAAGGAGAACAGTCCCCAGCAGTTCTCCTCTGACTCTTCCGTGCATGCAGTGACACATGTATATACATGCAAGAAAACGCTGTAATAATAACACTGCATACAAAAGATAATATCCAAGAAAATTTCTTTTTGCCCATCTTTCTTTTTCTTTTTTGGAGTCATTTCATATTGCCTAAGTAGGCCTTCCTATGTAAAGAGAATGGCCTTGAATCCCTGATCCTACTGCTTCTACCACCAAAATGCTAGACTCACAGTCCTGTACCACTATGCCTGGATTTAAACTTCAATTAGAACTTAAATGTTAAACCAAAACCCAGTAGTACTATCACCACTTTTAGAGACTGACCTTTTTCAGACAGCGGATTCTTAGCCAACATATTCCCAAGATAGTATTCATGAATATTTACTTTCTACAAAGTACAAAAAAATTCAGTAAGTATTTTACATAATATTTCTTTAGCTACAACTTAAAAACTATCAATATCATTATGAATTTATTTCATATTTTATATTTCAAGGAAAACATACTTGGCCAGTTTCTTTTTCTTCATGGTACTGTCGAATATGTTTCCCATGACATACTTCATAAGTCCAGTAAGACTCAATCTAAGAAAGACATACGTTTTTAAATACACAAAAGTCATATAATCAATTGAATTTTACTTGAAATTTTTAGCAGCTGAGCAGATTCTCCCTCAAATCTGGAATAAATTTTTATGAAGTGACACTTATAATCATGCCACACAAAATGGCAAAACTTCTGAAGTGTATTTGGATTCTAATAATTGGCTCTGTATGAAAATTATGTGGCTGAAATAGAGCTATAATGTGTCTGCATGTGTAATAACTATCTGGCTTCTTTTCTACATAGCTTAAAAATAGCAATTAGTATTTTATGATTCTATCATGTAAGAAAGCTTGCCTTCGAACTAAAAACATCCAAAGTATTCTAGTGCCTGACACTTTGATATCAGTGTACTAGTTACTGCACGTATAAGAATTTAAATGAAGATTATACTAGCAAGCAGCAAGATTTGCACCTAACTTAAAATGTAACATACCATAATATAGCAGGATGAAAAGCCATTTTAAGGATCTACTTTCAAACGTACATAAAATACGTACTCTGTAGGAGCAACTGCTCTGTTTAAATAGTGGTTCCAAAAGCTCTCTTGGATTGGGGCCTTTGTAATCCTTTTCTTCTTCCTAAAACAAACTGGAGTTTAACATACATTTTTTTTGAAATGTCATTCAACTCTGCTGTTTGGTTATTAATTCATTGGTTAAATCACAAATGCTTGGAAATAAAAGAGAAAATAAGTCAACATCTTTAATAAGATCCTATGGTATGTCACTTCTTTCAAATGAACTGAAGTATAAAATATGAAGCCATAGAATAATCTTCCATAGTATTCATTCTTTTTTTAAAAAAAGGTTTTTAATTTTAAGTTTTCTAGACAATCTTTGTAAACTTATTTCAGAATTTTTGATTGCCTATATCCCCCCAGAATTCTAACTATGGAAGTTTTAGAATGGTTCTGTCGTGGAAAGGTGTTTTCAGTTTCCTACATATTTTAATACTTCAGGCTTGAACCACTGCTGTGGCTGTGTGGGTATATTTTGTTTCTAAGGGTTTTAGAGCAGTGTGGAACAGCTGCCTTGCACAGATTTCAACTGAACAAAACTTAAGAAAAGCACTGACTTTACTGTTCCACTTTACAGACCATGAGAAACGGCTAAAATTCATTGAGTGGGGGAACTGAGTTTCAAGTCTGCCCAGGGACCCACAGCTAACTGTAGCCTATACCTCAGCCTCCTGGCTCCTAGGCTGCTGTCCTTTCCATTTTACCATGCTGCCTCTCCTGTTTCATCTTGAAAGAAGTCATTGCCTTGAAGGATGGATAAGAGGCAGTTAGGGCATTTTAGGAGAGAGAAAAGGGCATGAGCTAAGGTAGTGAGAAAGCATACGGTACCTAGAGAATTATTTATTACAAGAAATTCATTATGAAAACACTATGTTTACATTAAAATATTATATTGTGCTTAAAAACCATCATTTGTATAAAGGAAAACAAATACAGAGTTAGCTTTTTATTCAAAACATTAATAACTAATCCCCTCCATTTTTTGTAATTTTAGACAAGGTCTCGCAATGTAGGACAGGCTAACTTTAAACTCATGACAATCCTTTTGCCTCAGCCTCCTGCATGTTGAGATTATAGGTTTGAACCATCACAACTAGCTGGCTGTTAATTTTTCCAAAATGAATCCCCAAATCAAAGAAAACAGAATAAGGGATTAATATATTTATGCTATAAGGTTATTGAGAATCTTGTTACTCCATTTTAAGGTACATGACTATAGGGTTGTAAAATACATATAATTGGTGAAAGGAATCAGCAATGTATGTATAAAAAAACATACCTCATCCCCACTCGTCACAAGAGGAAGTATACATTTGTATTTTTCTTTATCTGGAGTTGTCATGATGACATAATTATCTTCTTTATACAAAACTCCAGTTGTAGGCTAGAAACAGAATAAAAATGTACATTTTTTTTTCAGTTAAAGTGCACTACATTGAATAAATTCAATACTAGTTAGAACAAAGGTTCCTCAAATCAATTTATTTTTTCAATGGAAGATTTGTTTTGTTGTTGTATTCATTTTTAAAGACAGGGTTTCTCTGTGTTAATAGCCCTGGAACTAGCCAGGCAAAACAGTATACACATTTTTAAAAAATATTTATTTATTATGTATACAATATTCTGTCTGTATGTCTGCAGGCCAGAAGAGGGCACCAGACCTCATTACAGATGGTTGTGAGCCACCATGTGGTTGCTGGGA
This sequence comes from Arvicola amphibius, assembly GCF_903992535.2. NCBI lineage: Eukaryota > Metazoa > Chordata > Mammalia > Rodentia > Cricetidae > Arvicola > Arvicola amphibius. The sequence continues at coordinate 92,822,817 of NC_052047.1, forward strand.
ATTGAACTCACTTTGGAAGAGCAGGCAGTGCTCTTAACCACTGAGCCATCTCTCCAGCCCTAGTATTCACATTTTTAAATGTTAAAGTGGAGATAAACTGAATCCTGTTGTTCAACGTAAGAGGAAAAACAAAGTTTGGGATATAAAGAAAAACTAGTAATGTAATTGGATGAAGTTAAAATTCTAATTATTAAGCATTATGAAGCTGCACTGTAAGATACACCTTTAAGCCTAGCACTTCAGAAGCAGATGCAGGTGGATTGTTTTAAGTTCAAGGCTATCCTGCTTTAGTGTCCTCTGCGGGTTCCAGTGCACCCGAGCCTGGGACCTCCCAGGCAGTAGACTGGAACCAGAAACCTTTTTAGGTCCAACTCCAACCCAGGGACTCTGCAGGAGGAAATCCAGACCAGGATTTACAGATACAGGTCAAAGCCAGTAACCTAGGCCAAAGTTGTCCCGAGGCAAGGAACTCCACCTTGGGCAACAAATTACACAGAGTGGAACTGAAGGAGACTCCTAGACAGAGAGAGCCAGAGGAAATAAGCTCAACCAGGAGGAGAAGCCAGGAGCAAATCCAGGCCTGAAACACTGGCAGATCAGGATTGAGCCAGCAGTCAGCAATCTCCACCAGACAGGTCCAACTCCAAGACAGGGATTCTGCAGGAGGGGATCCAGACCAGAATTTACAGAAACAGATCAAAGCCAGCAGCCTAGGCCAAAGTTGCCCTGAGACAAGGAACTCCACCTTGGGCAACAAATTGCACAGGAGTGGAACTGAATGAGACACCTAGGACAGAGAGAGCCTGAGGAAACAAGTTCTACCAGGAGTAGAAGCCAGGAGCAAATCCAGTCCTGGGAGCCAACCCAGTCCCGGAACACTGGTGGATCAGGACTGAGTCAGAGACCAGAAACAGAGTCAGCAATCTCCACCACAACAGGTCCAATTCCAAGCCAGAGACTTCTGCAGGAGGAGATCTAGACCAGGATTTACAGAAACAGATCAAAGCCAGCAGCCCAGGCCAAAGCAGGCCTGAGACAGCAAACTCCAAGGGAGCAGAGCAAAGCACAGGAGCACTGAGCTATCTCCAGGAACAGGAGTAAGCAACGGGGTAACTAGAACTGTGACACAGACTGTACCACGAGGAACAACCATCTCAGCTTTGGATTCACTGGCACCTAGAAGATCATCCAACAGAATCTCAGACAGCCCCAACCACACCTATTAGAGGAAAAGATGAGTAGAAAAGGTAAGATCACACGCTACACCACAGAGAGCAACGCAATACCAGTAAAACCTAAAGACCCTACAAAAGCAAGACCTGAACAACCAAATATAGATGAACCAGAAGAAAATGATCTAAAAAATAACCTCAAGAGAATGTTTGAAATTCTTAAAGATGAAATGAGAAATTCCCTTAAAGAAATGGAGGAGAAAACAAACAAAAAATTGGAAGATATCAGCAAATCACTTAAAGAAAACCAAGAAAATTAAATCAAACATATAAAAGAAACTATCCAGGACTTGAAAACTGAAATAGAAATAATAGAGAAAACAGAAGCCAAAGAAATCATGAGAAAAAGATCAGGAACCACAAACACAAGCATGAACAGCAGAATACAAGAAATGGAAGAGAGAATCTAAAGCGCTGAAGATACAATAGAGGAAATAGACTCATCAGTTAAAGAAAATTAAATCTAACAAAAGCTTAACCCAAAATATCCATGAAATATGGAACACCATAAAAAGGCCAAATCTTAGAATAATAGGTATAGAAGAAGGAAAAGAAGTTCAACTCAAAGGCACAGGAAATTTATTTAACAAAATCATAGTAGAAAACTTTCCCTACCTGAAGAAGATATGTCTATGAAGATACAAGAAACTTACAGAACACCAAATAGACTGGATCCAAAAATATTCCTCTCTCCACATAATAATCAAAACACTACACATACAGAGTAAAGAAAGAATATTAAGAGCTACAAAGGAAAAAGGCCAAGTAACATATAAAGGTAGACCTATGAGAATTACACCTGACTTCTTATTGGAGACAATGAAAGCCAGAAGGTCATGGTCAAGATTATGCAGACATTAAGAGACCACGGATGCCAGCCCATACTACTATACCCAGCAAAACTGTCAATCACCATAGAAGGACAAAACAAGATATTCCATGATAAATCTAGATTTCATCTATACCTAGCCACAAACCCAGCCCTATACAAAATACTAGAAGGAAAACTCCAACCCAAGGAAGATGGCTACACCAACAAAAACACAGACAATTGATGATCTCATGACAGGAAATTCCAAAGAAGAAAAAATGTACAGGTTAACATCACCAATGATGAAAACTAAATTAACAGGAGATAGCAACCCCTGGTCATTAATATCCCTTAATGTAAATGGACTCAACTCACCTATAAAAAGGCACAGACTAACGGACTGGATTCGAAAACAAAATCAATCCTTCTTCTGCATACAAGGAATGCATCTCAACCTCAAAGACGGACATCGTCTCAGAGTAAAGGGTTGGGAAAAAATATACCAATCAAATGGACCTAAGAAACAAGTGGGTGTAGCTATCCTAATATCTAATAAAATAGACTTCAAGCTAAAATCAGTCAAAAGAAAATCATTTCATACCAGTCACAGGAAAAATCCATCAGGAGGAAATTTTTATACTGAACATCTATACCCCAAATACAAGGGCACCCTCATATGTCAAAGAAACACTTCTAAAGCTTAAATCATATAACCCCACACACTAATAGTGGGAGACTTCAACACTCCCCTCTCACCACTGGACAGGTCAAGCAGACAAAATATGAACAGAGAAATAAGAGAACAAACAGATGTGATGACTCCATAACCATAATTCCACAGCCATAAATGGCTAACACAACAATGATTTGTGGGGACGTGATCTGTTTCAGCAATGGAATACTTAGATTAACATTCCCCCAATCTTAGAAACAAGCCATATATTAACATATTTTTCTGGGTAAAATATTACAAGATATTTCAAAGAACAGTCACTGACCATTCAGGTTGTGCACGAACAGGTCACAACAGCTGCTGCTATTTCACAGGCACCAACAGTTCTACCTTTAAAATGGCTGACACACAAACTTGTATAGGTTGTGCATTAGTCTTAACAGAGAAATTGAAGGCTTTAGAACAGCTGGTTATGCAGGAGCAGCTAAATGCCCAGCATACTGAAGAATTAACTAGCCCTTGAAATTCTCCTATATTTGTTGTTAAAAAGAACTCTGGATCTCCACATTGGAGCACTGGACTGAGCTCCCAAGGTCCAAATGAGGAGCAGAAAAAGAAAGAACATGAGCAAGGAAGTCAGGGCGGCGAGGGGTGCACCCACCCACTGTGACGGTGGGGCCGATCTAATGGGAACTCACCAAGGCCAGCTGGACAGGGTCTGATGGAGCATGTGATCAAACCGGACTCTCTGAATGTGGCTTACATGGAGGGCTGACTGAGAAGCCAAGGACAATGGCACTGGGTTTTGATTCTACTCCATGTACTGGCTTTGTGGGAATCTAGTCTGTTTGGATGCTCACCTTCCTAGACCTGGATGGAGTGGGGAGGACCTTGGATTTCCCACAGGGCAGGGAACCCTGACTGCTCTTTGGACTGGAGAGAGAGGGAAAGGGGGAATGGGGGGAGGGGGAGGGAAATGGGAAAATTTGTAATAATAGTAATAATAATAATAATAATAATAAAGAAAAAAGCAAACCACACACAAAAAATGAACTCTGGAAAAAGGAGAATGGTAACAGATTTAAGAGCTGTTAATAAGGTGACTCAGTTCCAAATAAATTAGACCTAAACATAAATCCAGCTACACTGAACCTCATAGAAAAGAAACTGGGAAGTAGCCTTGAATCCACTGGCACAGGAGACCAATTCCTGAATATGGCATTGGTCGTTCAGACACTGAAATTGACAGTTAATAAATGGAACCTCCTGAAACTGAGAAGCTTCTTCTGTAAGGCAAAAGACACAGTCAGCAAGACAAACGGCAGCCTACAGAATGGACAAAAATCTTCACTAACCCCACGTCAGAGGGCTGATCTCCAAAATATACAAAGAACTCAAGAAACTAGACATTAAAATATCGAATAATCCAATTAAAAATGGGGTACAGATCTAAAGAGAGTATTATCAACAGAGGAATCTCAAATGGCTAAAAGTCACTTTAGGAACTGCTCAACATCCTCAGCCATCAGGAAAATGCAAATCACAACTCTGAAATACACTTTACACCTGTCAGAATGGTTAAGATCAAGAACATCAATGACAGCTTGTGCTCAAGAGGATTGGAGTAAGGGGGGGGGTACTTCTCCATTGCTGGTGGGGGTTCGAACTTGTACAGCCACTTTGGAAATCAGTATGGTGGCTTCTCAGAAAACCGGGAATCAGTCTACCTCAAGACCCAGCAATACCACTCTTGGGCATATATCCAAAGGATGCACATTCATACCACAAGGACATTTGCTCAGCTATGTTTATAACAGTGTTATTTGTAATAGCCAGAACCTAGAAGCAACCTAGGTATCTCTTAACCTAAGAATGGATAAAGGAAATGTGGTACATTTACACAATGGAGTACTACTCATCAGCAAAAAACCAATGACATCTTGCAATCTGCAGGAAAATAGATGGAACTTGAAAAAAACATCCTGAGTGGGGTAACCCAGACGCAGAAAGAGCAAGCATGGTATGTACTCACGTAGAAGTGGATATTAGAAATGAAGCAAGATAACCCAGTCTACAATCCATAACCTAAAGAAGCACGAAACAAGGAAGACCCTAAGACAGACATATATGGATCCTCCCACTTCCCCTGGGAAGGGGAAGTAGACAAGATCTCTTTACTAAAGTGGTAATTGTAGGGGATAAGGGAGGGTGGTAGGGGGTGGGGAGAGGCCAAATATGAGGGGTTAGGAAAGTAGAGTTGTGGGAAGGGACAGAGAGGGAGAGCAAGGAAAGAGATACCTTGAAAGAGGGAGCCATAATTGGGTTAGGGAAAAAAGCAGGCACTAGGGAAATTCCAGGAATCACAGGATGACCCACATCTAAGAATGTGAGCAATGGTGGAGAGGTGCCTGACTGCCTGCCCTTCCCCTGTAATCGATCTATGGCTGTTCATCATAGAACCCTTCATCCTATAACTGATGGAAGCAGATGCAGAGATCCATAGCTAAGCACTGGGTTGGATTCCTGGAGCTTCCAGCCATAGAGGCAGGAACAATATTAACAAGCAAATGGGCCAAGACCATGTTGGGGAAACCCACAGAAACAGCTAACAGTTTCTGTCATATAAGGTCATATAGATTACTAATTCTAGAAAAAGGTTCATCTACCTTTCTGTGTATGAATTCGAACTTGCGTCTCTCTATCAGTTTTCTGCAGTGAACCATGAGAACACCTAAACAGTGACCTTTGAAGGTCTCACAAAGGAGAATGGGGGCCTCACAACAACTCCTCCATACTATGATTAAACACCACCACACTGAAAAATATCACCTAAAGGTCGGTTTAGACTACAAACTGTCCAGGACAATTTTGAGGTGGCTAGCTGAGATGATCCAGCCTCACAGACTACCTTTAGCCAGGACTGAGACTTTTCCCATTATGCTGAGGACTGAACAAAAATGATACAGCTACCTCGCCCAGGACTCTGACAATTAACCCCACATTTTTCTTTTCAGGATTCCATAAAATATCATGGCCCCCCAGACAGCAGGATGTACATTAAGAATACAAATGCCCAAATTCCCAATAGGGTGGTGGTGGTTGGTTTTTGGTTGTTCAACGGGCTATGGATATTTATCATTTTTTAGGGGAGTTAGTTACAAGTTTTTATTGGTTTACATTGAGGAGTAAAGCGAAACAATAGAGATAGAGTCCAGAGTTCTTGTTTTGTAAAAAGGGGATACAGATATGATAAGATAAAAGGATAGATTATTGAACCCACTTTAAAAGAAATATTACTTAATTTTAAATATTTTACATGGATTGGACTTTTGTATATTGTATACAAATTTGTATATTGAAACAAATTTGATATTAATCTTGTTGGAAACACACTGTACATACAATTCTCTAGTCTTGTTCAAAGTATTTGTAACCTATGCAGCTCATTTAACAACGTAATGCAAATTTCTAGTTCTGAAAGTTAATTATATCAACTGTTTAGGACAATAAGGGAACTTGAGCAAGTAATTAGTAATAAATCATTAGCACTAGTACAATTAAACTTGTAGTCATGTTAGGTATGTTCTCAAGGTCACACTGAGATATATTTTAAATAGACAGGGTGTCTTCAATCACTTCAGAGGTTTACAGAATATGGCATTTTAAATGTTTTAATAACATGGGTTTTTTTTTTTCTTTTTAACCATGAGACATGTCTGCTCCTGGTAACACCAATGTACTTCAGAGAAGATAATGGACATCAATGAAACTCCACATGGAGTTTATGGCAAAAATAAGCCACTGGGAAGAAATTGCCCTGCCTCAACTGCTGGCAGTATGCTGTCCTAATTGACAAGGACACAAAAGAGAGTGACTGCCAAACCACTGTCGAGATAGGCTTCTTCAGAATATCCTGCGTCACAGCATAGTCTGTTCAATGTTCTAGGCCTGTAGGCTGACGCATGGATGCCCCCAATGTCGCAGAGGAAACTACGGGTGACTGTCCAGGCAGTCAGCTGTTTCTGCCATTCCTCAGTTTTTTTGGAAGTCGTTTGCTGCATTTTCCTGCTTACTCGTTTTAATATTTCCTTTTTCAGATCTTGAGGGAGTTGAAGACTTTATAGTTATAGTTTTCCTTGTTACCAGACTCAGAAAAGAAACTCACCGAAGAGGTGTAAAGTGTAAAAGGTTGAGAGACATTAAAAAATAATTTGACAATGCAAATCTAGAATAGAAAGTGAATTAAGTACAACCTTTGGCCTCATCAATATAGGAAAAGATATGGAGTATTTTCTCTGAATTTGTCAAATGCAAATGAACTAGACATGTTGATGTATTTATTGCCATGTATATATTGTATATAGTTATTGGACTCACTGCATAGTTTTTTCTTATATTAGTATAGTCTTCCCTTTTATTTTAGACAATAAAGGGGCATGATAGTGACAGTATTTGTGTTTTAATAAGTAAAGTTTGCCCGATGATCAAAAGGCAAAGCAGCCATCTTGTCATACAGGCCAGACAGTGGAGGCACACACCTTTAATCCCAGCAGTCACACTAGTTAGCCACAGAGGCTGGATGGTGATCGTGCATGCCTTTAATCCCAGCACTAGACAGGAATATCAGATTGGAGGAGACCGGTCTCACGTTCAGTCTCAGTCTGAGGATTCCTAGAGGCAGGTTCACCCATTTCTGTCTGAGGTTAGAGTCAGAGGCAGGCCGCTTTGCTTTTCTGATCTTCAGTTTGAAACCCAGGATCTGTCTCTGTTTTATTTTTTCCCCAGGGTCTCTTTCTGCAGCCCTAGTTATTGTGGAACTTGCTCTACAGACCTGGCTGGCCTTGAACTCAGAGATCTTCCTGTCTTTGCCTCCTAAATTGTTGCCAAATCATGCCATGATACTACATGTTGGTCTTGCCTGAACTCACTGTGCAGGCTAGGGTACCTTTGAACTCAGCAATCCTCCTGCCTCAGCCTCCTGAGTGTTGGGATTATAGGGTTATGCTACCATCCTTCCTCTTAAGAGTCCTGATGCTAGACTGAGTGAATCCACAGACACAGAAGTTGACTATATGAACATGTAGCATGTAGAACCAAGTATCTTCTTGTAATTACTTTGCATTTATTAATTCATTCATCCTCCAATGAAGCATTACACTCATTTTTACAGAAAAGGACTCTGGGGTCAGAGCTTAAACAATTTGTCCAACAGTAAATCTAGCTACCTGGAGCAGACCTCAGAGATAACAAGAAGGTTGGCTCCATAGGTATGTGCTTGTTACTGACTTAACATATTTGAGTCAACCTTTATTAATATATATTCTAAAGATTGCTATATATAGCCAGGTGGTGGTGGCGCATGCCTTTAATCCCAGCACTCGGGAGGCAGAGGCAGGCGGATCTCTGAGTTCGAGGCCAGCCTGGTCTACAAGAGCTAGTTCCAGGACAGGCTCTAGAAACCCTGTCTCGAAAAACCAAAAAAAAAAAAAAGAAAAAAAATATATATAGGCCAAGGACACATAAACAAGGCCATTATAGGTGAAAAGGTAATCAAATATTTGAAGCTTAAGTGTTGTGGGGACAAACTGTTTTTACCTTCTGGAATCAGGTTCTCAAGCTAGCTTCAAACTTGCTATATAGACAAGGAACTAAGCTAGCCTTGAACTTCTGATCCTTTTGTCTCTATCAAATATTGGGATTAGGGGAGTGTGCCATTATATCCTGATGAAAGATAATTATTTTTAGTTTATCCAAAGACTTCATTTATTTATTTATTCAAGGAAGGATCTAACTGCATAGCCCTGTTTGGCCCAGAACTTGCTATGCAGACCATGTTGGCCTCAAACTTAAGAGATCTGCCCACCTCTGCCTCCAGAGTACTGGAATCAAAGGTTATGAACCACCACTTTCTTACTAGTTTTCAATACAGTGGATGCAACAGAAAAAACTTTGCTGGACCAGTGAGTAACTTCTAAGGATCATGAGCTATAATTTAGTTTTTAACCAGTATAATTTTAATCATCTTTATCTAGAGATATTTTAGAAGTATAAATTGCTAGAAAAGTCAGTTATGGTAGTGCATGCCTATAATCTGATCCCAGGTCTGGGGAAGCTAAGGCATAGGATATCCTCAAGACATAGGCCAATGAGACCCTGCCTCAACAACAGGAAAAAAAAGCAATTAAGGCTCAAGAAAAAAAAAAAAACTGAGATATTTTAACTCAGTGTCTGCCAATTCTGGATGTTAGGCAAAAGGCTTTATCTTAGCTCACACAGCTGCTGACTTATTTACAATTGTCCAACCAACTGACCCACAAAAATAACCAGCAACTATGTGAAGAGGGCAGTTATTTTAATTAAATAAATCATGGAAGGGAAGTGTTAAGATTACAGAACTATTTAAAACTTTCAAAGATCAACTATTAAAAACTTACTTTTGTACAAAGATAAGGCTCTTTCCCAACTCAGAGAAAGTATCTAGATTTTTCTCAAAATAATTCATACTAAACAAAAAGAAAAGTAAATAAACAAATAGCCTAAAACTCCCAAGTTTTCAAGTATGGCCACCTTAGATTTTGCCAACATCTCCTCAGGCCTGTAATATTTTATACAAGTGTATAGACTGTATATATACGGGAGATCAGTGAAAATAAAAATAAAATGAAATTATCAGTAGATAATGGCATTAACACAAAATAGTCCTGACTTTCCAGAGAAATGCTTACTTAAATTCAAGAATATGGTTAGAATGTAACAGAAAGGTAGAGAAAAAATGGAGTATAAAATACAGCATAAGTAAAACCCAAGGTAAATAGAAAGCGATGTGGTGATGGTAATAACATAACTTAGTAATTTTGTGGTGCTTTGCTACTGACCTAAACTTTTGGTGCCTAACTTGGTACATACTGTCTTGGCATCATAGGAATTGGAATGTAATTAAAAAACAAAACAGAAAACCTTTGCTTTTGCTAGGATTTCAATATGAGATAAATGAGACTATGGTATTGCTAAGAGCACAATTCAAAAAAGATTTTATTGTTCTCTTTAAATATGTGTATGTGTGTAGTTATACACATGCGTGCGGTGGACAGATGAATGAGAGCACTGCATCCCTTGGAGATGTGAGAGATCGCATTTGGGGGCTGGGAATGAAACCTGGATCCTCTGGAAAAGCAGGAAGTGTGTGTAACTGCTGAGCTATCTTTTCAGGCCTCAAAATCACCTTTTAAGATAAATTCTCTGCAGTAGCTCTATATGGATAAGACTTTTCAACACTATACTCTCTCAAACAGAATTTTCACTCTCGTGAGATTATTTATACATAAAACTATGCATATAATTCCGCACCGTATAAAATCTCACATTCAAGGGCTGGAGAGATGGCGCAGCAATTAAGAAGGGGCATTACTCCTCGTAGAGAACTGAGTGTAGTTCCCAGGACCAGCAACTACCGGCTCAGGTCGCTTGTACTCAAGTGCACAGAATCCCTTTCACACCAATACACCATCGATTAATAATAAGAGATAGTAAGATCCCTTTAAAAAAAATTTCACTTTCTAGGGTTTTAAAGAGCAGTTGGAATACATGAAATAGAGACATCTAAGGTTTCTGCACGGCCAGTCGTATTCCAATACAAGTTCCAAGCCAAACAGTCTCTCGAATGCCTTCGATGGGAAAACATCCACAGACGCTTGTTTCTAAGTGTGTATTGGTGAGAAAGAAAGAACCAGAGATGGGGCTCATGTCTGCTGGAGGGCTGTGTGGGTAGCTGGTATGGTCGTAATTCTATTCTAGACTTCCTCGACAGGGGGGCTGTTGGCAGCCAGGTCTCCTGCAAAGGAATTTAAAGGAGGGAGGGGAAGTGATCGCTTGGATCTCCTAGTTCTTAGAATGGAGGGCACAATCCCACACAGTGTGCTGAATGAATCAATGAATTATAACCGAACGGGACACTTCGGCTTGGGGAAGATTTAAAAAAAAAAAAAAAAAGACCTGGAAGGGAAAGCTAGGAAACCTGAGGACTGGGCTGAATGCTTCGTGCCGGAAAGAGGGGAGGTGGCTGCGGCTAGCGAGGGCACTGACCAGAGAGAACTCGGTGCCGGGCCAGTTGACGCGGAAGGGGATGTCGTCGCTGAGCCGGGGCAGAGCCCGGCCACCACCGGACGCCTCCAGGAGACCGCACAGGACCAGCAACAGCGGCCCTCCGGGGACCAGGCTACGCACGCCGCCGCCTCCTTCCTCCATCCTCCGTCGCCGCGTCCTCCAGCCGCCGTCACAACCTCCTCTACCCTTGGAGAACAGGTGGAGGAGGAGGAGAAGGAGGCGGCGGCGGGACCACAAAGCGTCCTCGGGGTAGGAGACCCAACCGCCGCCACGTCTCCTTCCGGAGAGCTAGGCAACGCCGCCTCCGCCCCCACAAGGGCCTAGGGCCACCGCTTCCGGGGCACGCAGCACATCAACATCCGGGGTCGTGGGGTCGGTGGCCTACGGAAGCCCGCGCTTGAATCGCGCTGCCTTGAGTTGGGCCGTAGCATCCTAGCGGTTGGACGCAAATGCTAAGGTCCAAGAACTGACGCCGGTTGGGCGGCTCTGGGAGTCAGCCCTTGAGCGGAGCGGAACGGCGAGGTGAGTTCTGGCCTGCCGCGGAGTCCACCCTCAAGGGGTAGGGCTGGAGGTGGGGGGTGGGCGCCGGCGGCCATAGAGCAGTGTGAGGTGAAGTAGAAGTTATAGTTCCGACTCAGCTGTCAGCCCTCCACTCTTGCTATTTTCACACTTCATCTTTCCGTCGTGAGCTCCTTTCCCCCCCTCCCCCTCCGCTGGTGACTGTTGTCACGTCGGTTCTCAGCTCCTCACTAACGCTGCCCTGTGTTTGAGGACACCCATGTGATACCTGCCATCCTACAGTATGGGGAAACTTTGGTGCTTCGACGTTTGGCTGAATGGGAACTTGTGAGGAAGCGGCTCCGCTTGCATTTTCACCTCACAAGGGGCTCCTCCCTTCCTTGGTTCAAGTGTTGGGCTGTTGTTATTTTGCTTAGGAATCTGGTGAGTTTCTTTTTTTTTTTCTTTTTTCTTTCTTTTTCTTTTTTTTTTTTTTTTTTTTTTTGGTTTTTCGAGACAGGGTTTCTCTGCAGCTTTAGAGCCCGTCCTGGAGCTAGCTCTTGTAGACCAGGCTGGTTCTCGAAACTCACAGAGATCCGCCTGCCTCTGCCTCCCGAGTGCTGGGATCTAAAGCTGTGCGCCACCACTGCCCGGTTTTTTTGGTAAGTTTCTTTACGTTAAGGCCAGAGCCAGGTGAATGTGAAGTCCTGTATAAGTCACAGCAGACTGCATATTGACAGAAAGTTTGGTTTCATCTCCCCTTCCTGAAAAAAAAAGTCCACATTTGTGTTTCATCTCCAGTATAATAATTTATACAGTGTTTTGCCATAGACACCTTGCTAAAGACTCCCTCAATTCGAACCAAATCAAAAGCAGGGAAAGCAGTCAGATTTTCACATCTCTGCAAATTTTTAAGGAAAACAATATTATTCTAGAACTGACATGTATTTTTCATTAAATTAGCACTTCTTAATATTTAATGTGTGTCAGACATTGGAATTAGTAAGCTAGAGAATAAAAGGGGTTTCTGTCTTTTGTTTCTCATTTTCTAGCTTGGGAATTATGCAAATGGATAATTATGAACTAGGGCTTGGAGAAAGTTGTTGAGTTGTTGGGAACACGGTTGCTCTTGTAGAGGACCAGTGGTTAGGGATTCCAGCACTGACATGGAGGCTGGCGTCAACCATCGTAACTCATTTTAGATCTGACACATGCACAAAACACAAGACACCAACACATAATAGTGGTAATGAATAAGAACTAGAGAGTCTTGTAAAAATTGCCTTCTAGATAGTAGTAATAAAGCAGGGTAACATTAATTACTCATTTTTGCTAATCATAATATGAACTTGAGTTCATACTACGTATGAATTTCTGCTCTATTAAAGAATTTTACTCCTTATGTGTCAGGTTCTGTAGATTGTATAGTAACCAGATGTTGAAGGTAAAGATATCAAGAAGGAACTGAGACCTCCAGGGTTGATCAGAAAAGGGGTGTCCAGGAGAGGTGATGAAAGACCTCCGGAGCCGGAGGAGACTCCCACTCAAGTCTCGGGATAACCACACAACCCCCCAGGAACTCCACGAGAGACCATCCTTGCTGCAATCACACGAAGGTTTATTGACAGGACAGGAACCAGTGCACTGTGGCCGAAACTCATTTCTCACGCAGGGGAGAGAGGTCGACCCCAGTCATTCAGGAGAAGGTGGCATTTAAGGAAAGAAACCATAACCCAATAATCCAACGGGGGTAGGGAGGGGCGGTCAATTTGGAAAATTCTGAAAATACCAGTGGTCATTTGAAAAATTCTGAAATACCAGTGATAATCACAGGGGGTAACTCCCTGTTTCTTAAGATTATTGTCAAGATTATAATCTTACTTTATCTTCAGCTAGTTCCTGGAACAGAGTCACTGAACCGGCTAACCTAGATTTTTGATTCTTCTCTCCCTGCTTAAATTTTTGGCTCTATTTTTTCTGCTAGATTTTTGGCTCTATTTTTTTCTGCTAGAGGGGTCTGGATTTATCTGGGTCTTTCAGTGACAACTAAAACTGGAATTTCAAGTGTTCATAAACTTTCATTAGGCAGTAGGGAGAGTGTGTTTAATCCCTAGGTGGCCTGTTGCTGCTTTTTGGTGTGGTCAGAGGACAAGGTGAGGTGGGATCAGCATCAGAGGGTTGGGGTTATTGAGGGAGAGAGAGGTGCTTTAGAGAATGTTGCATATGTCTCAAAGAAGGGTCTGGGCTTTTAAAAAATAGGTCAGGACTTTTTTGATCTAAAACTCTGTGTGTAGCTTGGCTGACCTGAAGAAGAAATTCTTTGTTTTTATTTTATGTATGACTGTTTTCCCTGCCAGTGTGTCTATGTACCGCATGGGTGCAGTGCTGTTAGAGAACTCAAGAGGGTATAGGATTGTTTGGAATTGGAAGACAGATAAATGTTAGCCTCCATGTCTGGGAATCAAACTTGGGTCCTCCTGAAGAGCAGCTACTTCTCTTAACTGCTGAGCCATCTCTCCAGAACCCTGGTCTTGAGTTTGTGATCCACTTGCCTGAGCCTCTCAGATGCAGGGGTGGTCAGAACTCTTTGAGGTGGCAGACTTTGTATTGGAATCATTTGAGGCATGTCTGTTTACCAAGCATATAGATCATACAGAGATGAATTCCAAATGGATTAAATGTTTGAATGTGCCAGAAAAAAAGAAGAAAACTTGGAGTAATTGAATAATTGGTGTAATTTCTAATTGCTGCAATTAAATAAACTAGGTTTACGTGAAAGAGAGTGCCATGGGAGGTTCTGCTTTTGGCACGTGGTCTCCTATTTAAGCAGCTAGTCTCTTGTGAAGAAGAGGCACTTCTGATTTCACTTGAATGATGGAAAGAAGAAGCGTCCACAGCAAATGGCCAGATCAGAAGCCTGAATAGCATGAATGAGGTTGGGCTGTTTGGGGGACAGATGAGGCCGGTACAGCTGTTGTATGGGAAGACTGTGCAAGAGCACTGAAGTTGGCAGAGGGAGATGGTCGGTGGGCACACAGTAGGCAGAGCTAGTTGAACAAGGTCTGATGTCTGCGTTTGTTATGGTTGCTGCACACAGTGATGTAGAGGGTTTGTATGGGATGAATGTGTAACCTCCAAAATATGTGGGTATTTCCTAACTCCCTCAAAACCCAAGTGTAAACTGTTTGGAAATGAATAGTTATAGCTTGTAATCACCTTAAGATGAGGTCAAACTGAATTAGGTGGACCTTAATACAATGACTGTTATCTTTTTTCCCCTCTTGGAGTTGAGGACTGAACTCAGTTTAGGCAGATGCTCTACCACTAGGCTAAATCCCCACCCCTGACCGTTACCTTTTTAAGAAGAGAGACATTTGGTCTTAGACACACAGGGAAAATGCCGTGTGAAGAAAGCTGTCGATTTGAGTAATCTACTTACACAAGCTGGTAGCATAGCAATCGAGAAGGAGGGGTTTGATCAGAAGCTCTTATTTATCTGTGCATTAACAACAGTTTCTCTCCTAAAATTGTTATTATCGTATGTATATATGATGTATGAGTGAGTTTGTGTTGTGCATTTGGTGCATGCCGTGGTATACATGGAGTGTCAGAGGACAGCTGGTTGAACAGTTAAGTGGCTGAGATGCTGTTAAGAAGCTGTGTAAGATAGTAAGTGATCACTGTAACACAGCATGGGATTATCGGGAAAGATGGAGCTGACTTGTGCTGGTTAGTTTTTTTTTTTGTTTTGTTTTTTTGTTTTTGTTTGTTTGTTTATTTTTTGACTTGACACAGTTATAGTCCGTTTAGAAGAGGGAAACTCAATTGAAAAAAAATGCTCCCACCAGACTGGACTGAGAGCGAGCCTTTACAGCATTTTCTTGATGGTTGATGTGATGGGATTGTGGGCAGTGCTGCTGCTGGGCTGGTGGTCCAGGGTGTGATAAGAAAGCAAGATGAACAAGTGGTGAGGAGCATGTCAGTAACTTATGCTGCATCTGCTCCAATTCCTTTCTTCTCTGAGTTCCTACTTCTATGACTTCGGCTCCACTTCCTGTCCTGACTTCCCTCAGTGATGTCTTATAAACTGAGCTGAAATAAATTCTTTCCTTCCCAAGTTATTTTGGTCATGGCACTTCGTCACATTAATAGAAACCTTGACTAAGACATGACTGGATTGGATAGAAATGAAGACCTTGCAAGGTGTATATTAATAAAAGCAACATGCTCTCATATTTTGGAAGAGTTTAGAATAAGAAGTTCTCAACCTTGGTACTATCGGTAGTTTGGCCTGGAGAACACGTTGTGTGGAGTGTGATACTGTGTTCTATGTTTGGTGTCTTGACTTGGGTCTGCCAGGCGCCAGGAACAATTAACGTCTTTTCTATACCCTCAGTTTGTGACATACACAGAATCCACAAACATTTTCAAATGTTCCCTGGCAGACAAAATGGACTGTGGTTGAGAGTGGCTAGTTTAGAATTTTAAATAAGACACATGTATCGGTATTAGCTTGCTGAGTGGGAAAATGTTCAGGAATGGATGGATAACCTTCTTAGCACTCCAAGAACATTTTAGTGAGTGTATTCTTACTTGGTTTTAATGATTCCCTTTTTAAAGATTTATTTTATGAAAATGAATGTTCTACCTGCATGTAAGCCTATATGCCGGAGGAGGGCCTCAGATCCCAACACAGATACCTGGTTGTGAGCCACCATGTGGTTGGTGGATATTGAACTCAGGAATCTCTTCACCACTGAGCGTCTCTCCAGCCCCCTAGCTGTAGTTATTCTTAAGGCCCATTTTCCCTTGCATTGGTGCCATAATATCATAGCAGACCTTCTCTGCCGTTTGCTTTTCTCATTGCTGTTACCTGATACCCAATACAAGCAGCTCAAAGGAGGAAGAATTTATTTTGGTCTTAGCTCAGAGGGATGGACCATCTTGGTAGAGAAGTCTTGGCAACTAGGGTGGTTCCTCCTGAGCTCTTTTGTTTTATATGATTTTATTGAATATATTTCTTGTGTTTTTGAGCTGGAGTTCTTCTTCTATCCCTATTATTCTTGTGTTTGGTCTTTACATGGTTTCCTGGATGTTTTGTGTTAAAAATTTGTTGGAGTTAACATTTTCTTTGACCGATGAATCTATTTCCTCTTTTGTATCTTCAATACCTGAGACTCTCTCTTCCATTTCTTGTATTCAGTTAGCTATTCTTGCATCTGAGGTTCCTGTTCATTTACTCAGTTTTTCCATTTCCAGAATTTTTTCGGTTTGGTGTTTTCTTGTTGCCTCGTTCCGTTTTTTCAAGTCTTGAATTGTTTGAACTGTGCTCACCTGTTGTTTTTTCTTGAGTTTAAGAGGTTTATTGATTTCTTTCATTTTTTTGTTTGTCTTTTTCTCCATTTCTTTAAGGGAGTTTTCCATTTATTCTTCAAGGGTCTCTATCATATTCATAAAGTTACATTTAAGGTCGTTTTCTTCTGCTTCTTCTAGGTTAGGATGATCAGGTCTTCCTTCCTGTTGTATGACTACAGGGTTCTGGTGTTACCATGTTTCTTTTTAGGCTGTTGAATATATTCTTGCATTGGTGCCTACCCATCTCTTCCTCCAGATGGTGATGACAGTGTCTTTGCCTCTTGGTCCAATTCTTGCAGTTGCTGTCCGTGTCTCAGGGATCCTCTTTTTTTTTTTTTTCCTCATTTTTTTTATTCAAGATTTCCATCTCCTCCCCCTTCCCTCCCCTCCCTTCCACCCATATCCCCACTCCACCCCTCTCCAAAGACAAAGAGCCATCAGGGTTCCCTTCACTATGTTAAGTCCAAGGTCCTCCCAGCTCCTCCTAAGTCCAGGAAGGTGAGCAACCAAACTGAAAAGGCTCACAGTGAGCCCGTCCATGCTGTAGAGTTCATGTTCATTGCCGTTGTCCTTGGTTTCTCAGTCCTCCTCCACCGTCAGCCACTATCAGAGAGTCCGGTTTGGTCCCCTGTTCCATCAGTCCCATTCCGACTGGACTTGGTGGTCTCCCGTTAGATCTGTTCCACCGTCTCAATGGGTAAAAGCACTCCTCGCGGTCCTGGCTTCCTTGCTCATGATCTCCCTCCTTTTGCTCCTCATCAGGACCTTAAGAGCTCAGTCTGGTGCTCCTATGTGGGGCTCTGTCATTTTCTCCATCCAATGCCAGGTGAAGGTTCTATGGTGATATGCAAGATATTCATGAGTATGACAATAGGATCTGGACATTTCTGGCACCCTCTCCTCAGCTGCCCTAGGAAATAGCTGGGGTCGTCTTCCTGGACACCTGGGAACCCCTCTAGAGTCAAGTCTCTGCCAACCCTAGAATGGCTCCCTTAATTAAGATATATAATTCCTTATTCCCATATCCACCCTTCCTATACCCCAACCATCCTATTCCCCCAAGCTCTTCCCATCCTCCACTTCACACTTTTCTCTCCCCATCCCCCCATCCCACCCCACCCCCATATTCGCATTTTTGTCCGGCAATCTTGTCTACTTCCAATAACCAGGAGGATAACTATATGTTTTTCTTTGGGTTCACCTTCTTATATAGCTTCTCTAGGATTTTTTACGAATTATAGGCTCGATGTCCTTTATTTATGGCTAGAAACCAATTATGAGTGAGTACATCCCATGTTCCTCTTTTTGGGTCTGGGTTACCTCGCTCAGGATGGTGTTTTCTATTTCCATCCATTTGCATGCAAAATTCAAGATGTCATTGTTTTTTACCGCCTAGTAGTACTCTAGTATGTATATATTCCACACTTTCTTCATCCATTCTTCCACTGAAGGGCATCTAGGTTGTTTCCAGGTTCTGGCTATTACAAATAATGCTGCTATAAACATAGTTGAACAAATGCTTTTGTAATATGATTGGGCATCTCTTGGGTAAATTCCCAATAGTGGGATTGCTGGGTCCTGGGGTAGGTTGATCCCAAATTTCCTGAGAAACCTCCACACTGCTTTCCAAAGCGGTTGCACAAGTTTGCATTCCCACCAGCAATGGATGAGTGTACCCCTTACTCCACATCCTCTCCAGCAAAGGCTATCATTGGTGTTTTTGATTTTAGCCATTCTGACAGGTGTAAGATGGTATCTCAGCGTTGTTTTGATTTGCATTTCCCTGATTGCTAAGGAGGTTGAGCATGCCCTTAAGTGTCTTTTGGCCATTCGGACTTCTTCTGTTGAGAGTTCTCTGTTCAGTTCAGTGCCCCATTTTTTAATTGGGTTCATTAGCATTTTAAAGTCTAGTCTCTTGAGTTCCTTATATATTTTGGAGATCAGGCCTTTGTCTGTTGTGGGGTTGGTGAAGATCTTTTCCCAGTCAGTAGGCTGCCTTTTTGTCTTAGTGACAGTGTCCTTTGCTTTACAGAAGCTGCTCAGCTTCAGGAGGTCCCATTTATTCAATGTTGCCCTTAATGTCTGTGCTGCTGGGGCTATACGTAGGAAGTGGTCTCCTGTGCCCAAATGTTGTAGAGTACTTCCCACTTTCTCCTCTAACAGGTTCAGTGTGTTCAGATTGATATTGAGGTCTTTAATCCATTTGGACTTGAGTTTTTTGCATGGTGATAGACACGGATCTACTTTCATTCTTCTACAGGTTGAGATCCAGTTATGCCAGCACCATTTGTTGAAGATGCTTTCTTTCTTCCATTGTGTGCTTTTAGCTCCTTTATCAAAAATCAGGTGTTCATAGGTTTGTGGGTTAAGATCCGGGTCTTCTATTCGATTCCATTGGTCGACTTCTCTGTTTTTATGCCAATACCAAGCTGTTTTCAATACTGTAGCTCTGTAATAGAGTTTGAAGTCAGGGATGGTAATGCCTCCAGAAGTTCCTTTATTGTATAAGATTGTTTTGGCTATCCTGGGTTTCTTGTTCTTCCATATAAAGTTGTCCTCTCAAGATCAGTGAAGAATTTTGATGGGATCTTTAAGGGGATTGCATTAAATCTATAGATTGCCTTTGGTAGTATTGCCATTTTTACTATGTTGATCCTCCCAATCCAAGAGCAAGGGAGATCCTTCCATTTTCTGGTATCCTCTTCAATTTCTTTCTTCAAAGACTTAAAGTTCTTGTCAAATAGGTCTTTCACGTCCTTAGTTAGAGTCACCCCAAGATATTTTATGCTATTTGTGGCTATCGTGAAAGGTGACGCTTCTCTGATTTCTTTCTCTGCTTCCTTATCCTTTGTATATAGGAGGGCGACTGATTTTTTGGAGTTGATCTTGTATCCTGCCACATTACTGAAGGAGTTTATCAGCTGTAGGAGTTCTTTGGTGGAGTTTTTCGGGTTGCTTATGTACACTATCATATCATCTGCAAATAACGAAAGTTTAACTTCTTCCTTTCCAATTTGAATCCCCTCGATCCCCTTGTTTTGTCTTTTTTTTTCTCATTTATTTTAAAGATTCCCATCTCTTCCCCCTTCCCTCCCCTCCCTTCCACCCATACCCCTACTCCACCCCTCTCCAAGACAAAGAGCCATCAGGGTTCCCTTCACTATGTTAAGTCCAAGGTCGTCCCAGCTTCCCCCTAAATTTAGGAAGGTGAGCAACCAAACTGACAAGGCTCACAGTGAGTCCATCCATGCTGTAGAGTTCATGTTCATTGCCGTTGTCCTTGGTTTCTCAGTCTCCTCCACCGTTCAGCCACTATCAGAGAGTCCGGTTTGGTCCCCTGTTCCATCAGTCCCATTCCAACTGGACTTGGTGGTCTCCCGTTAGATCTGTCCCACCGTCTCAATGGGTAAACGCACTCCTCACGGTTCTGACTTCCTTGCTCATGATCTCCCTCCTTTTGCTCCTCATCGGGACTTGGGAGCTCAGTCCGGTGCTCCTATGTGGGGCTCTGTCATTTTCTCCATCCAGTGCCAGGTAAAGGTTCTATGGTGATATGCACGATATTCATGAGTATGGCAATAGGATCTGGACATTTCTGGCATCCTCTCCTCAGCTGCCCAAGGACCTAGCTGGGGGCGTCTTCCTGGACACCTGGGAACCCCTCTAGAGTCAAGTCTCTGCCAACCCTAGAATGGCTCCCTTAATTAAGATATATAATTCCTTGTTCCCATATCCACCCTTCCTATACCCCAACCATCCTATTCCCCCAAGCTCTTCCCATCCTCCACTTCACATTTTTCTCTCCCCATCCCCCCTCCCCCCCCCCCCCCCCCCCCCCATATTCCCATTTTTTGTCCGGCAATCTTGTCTACTTCCAGTATCCAGGAGGATAACCATATGTTTTTCTTTGGGTTCACCTTCTTATATAGCTTCTCTAGGATTTTTTACGAATTATAGGCTCGATGTCCTTTATTTATGGCTAGAAACCAATTATGAGTGAGTACATCCCATGTTCATCTTTTTGGGCCTGGGTCACCTCACTCAGGATGGTGTTTTCTATTTCCATCCATTTGCATGCAAAATTCAAGATGTCATTGTTTTTTACCGCCTAGTAGTACTCTAGTATGTATATATTCCACACTTTCTTCATCCATTCTTCCACTGAAGGGCATCTAGGTTGTTTCCAGGTTCTGGCTATTACAAATAATGCTGCTATAAACACAGTTGAACAAATGCTTTTGTAATATGATTGGGCATCTCTTGGGTAAATTCCCAAGAGTGGGATTGCTGGGTCCTGGGTAGGTTGATCCCAAATTTCCTGAGAAACCTCCACACTGCTTTCCAAAGCAGTTGCACAAGTTTGCATTCCTACCAGCAATGGATGAGTGTACCCCTCACTCCACATTCTCTACCCTTGTTTTGTCTTATTGCTATTGCTAGAACTTCAAGCACTATATTGAAGAGATAAGGAGAGAGTGGACAGCCTTGTCGTGTTCCTGAATTTAGTGGGATGGCCTTGAGTTTCTCTCCATTTAATTTGATGTTAGCTGTCGGCTTGCTGTAAATAGCCTTTATTATATTTAGGAATGACCCCTGTATCCCTAATCTCTCCAAGACCTTTATCATAAAGGGGTGCTGAATTTTGTCAAATGCTTTTTCTGCATCTAATGAGATGATCATAAGGTTTTTATCCTTCAGTTTATTTATATGATGGATTACATTGATAGATTTTCGTATGTTGAACCAGCCCTGCATCTCTGGGATGAAGCCTACTTGATCATAGTGGATATTTTTTCTAATGTGTTCTTGGATTGTGTTTGCCAGTATTTTATTGAGATTTTTTGCATCGATGTTCATGAGTGAGATTGGCCTGTAATTCTCTTTCTTGGTTGAGTCTTTGTGTGGTTTAGGTATCAGGGTAATTGTAGCTTCATAAAAGGAATTTGGCAATGACTGTTCTGTTTCTATATTATGAAATACCTTAAGGAGTATAGGTATTAGGTCTTCTTGGAAGTTCTGGTAGAATTCTGCATTGAATCCATCAGGTCCTGGGCTTTTTTTGGTAGGGAGTTTTCTGATAACAGTTTCTAATTCTTCGCGACTAACAGGGCTATTTAGAACATTTACCTGGTCCTGGTTTAACTTTGGTATATGGTACTTATCTAAAAAAGTGTCCATTTCTTTTACATTTTCCAATTTTGTGGCATATAGGCTTTTGTAGTAAGATCTAATGATTCTCTGAATTTCCTCTGTGTCTGTGGTTATGTCCCCATTTTCATTTCTGATCTTATTAATTTGTGTGTTCTCTCTGCCGTTTGATTAGTTTGGCTAGGGGTTTGTCCATCTTGTTGATTTTCTCCAAGAACCAGCTTTTTGTTTCATTGATTCTTTGGATTGTTTTCTGTGTTTCTATTTTGTTGATTTCTGCCCTCAGTTTGATAATTTCCAGTCTTCTACTCCTCCTAGGTGAGTCTGCTTCTTTCTTTTCTAAAGCTTTCAGGTGTGCTGTTAATTCTCCAAAGTGTGCTTTCTCCGTTTTTTTTTTTTAAAGTGGGCACTTAGTGCTATGAATTTTCCTCTTAGCACTGCTTTCATAGTGTCCCATTAGTTTGAGTATGTTGTGTCTTTATTTTCATTAAATTCAAGAAAGACTTTAATTTCTTTCTTTATTTCTTCCTTGACCCAGGTGTGGTTCAGTAGTTTACTGTTCAGTTTCCATGAGTTTGTAGGCTTTCTGGGGGTAGCATTGTTGTTGAATTCTAATTTTAATCCATGGTGATCCGATAAGATGCAGGTGGTTACTAATATGTTTTTGTAACTGTGGAAGTTTGCTTTGTTACCGAGTATGTGGTCAATTTTCGAAAAGGTTCCATGAGCCGCAGAGAAGAAGGTATATTCTTTCCTGTTTGGGTGGAATGTTCTATAGATGTCTGTTAAGTCCACTTGGTTCATTACCTCTATTAAGTCTCTTAATTCTCTGTTAGGTTTCTGTCGGGTTGACCTGTCCATTGGTGTAAGAGGAGTGTTGAAGTCTCCCACTATCAGTGTGTTTGGTTTGATGGCTGCCTTGAGTTCTAGTAATGTTTCTTTTATATAAGTGGGTGCTTTTGTATTAGGGGCATAGATATTCAGGATTGAGACTTCATTCTGATATATTTTTCCTGTAATGAGTATAAAGTGTCCCTTTCCATCTCTTCTGATTGATTTTAGTTTGACGTCAGCTTTGTTAGAAATTAGTATGGCCACACCCGCTTGTTTCTTAGGTCCATTTGCTTGATAAACCTTTTCCCAACCCTTTACTCTGAGTAGATGTCTGTCTTTGTGGTTGAAGTTTTTCTTGTAAACAGCAGAATGTTGGATCCTGTTTTCGTATCCAATCTCTTAGCCTGTGCCTTTTTATAGGTGAATTGAGTCCATTGATATTAAGTGATATTAATGACCAGTGGATGTTAACTCCGGTTGTCATTTTTTATTTGGTAGTAGAGATTGTGTGTTTCCTTTCTTTGAGATGTGGTGGTGAAGGGTCGCTAGATGTCTGAGTTATTTTGGGCAATGCTGGACTCCTTTGTTTGTGAATTTCCTTCTATTACTTTCTGTAAGGCTGGATTTGTGGCTATGTATTGTTTAAATTTGTTTTTATCCTGGAATATTTTGTTTTCTCCATTTATAGTGAATGAAAGCTTGGCTGGGTATAGTAATCTGTGCTTGCATCCATGGTCTCTTAGTTTCTGCAAAACATCTATCCAGGACCTTCTGGCTTTCGTGGTTTCCATAGAGAAGCAGGTGTTAGTCTGATAGGTTTCCCTTTATATGTTACTTGACCTT
The DNA here is from genome assembly GCF_903992535.2 of Arvicola amphibius. Taxonomy (NCBI): domain Eukaryota; kingdom Metazoa; phylum Chordata; class Mammalia; order Rodentia; family Cricetidae; genus Arvicola; species Arvicola amphibius. The sequence goes on from NC_052047.1 coordinate 92,846,314, forward strand.
TTTCCTTTGCAGCTCTTAATGTTCTTTCTTTATTCTGTATGTTTTGTGTTTTGATTATAATATGGCGGGGGGATGTTTTTTTTTTGATCCAGTCTATTTGGTGTTCTGTAAGCTTCTTGAACCTTAATAGGAATATCTTTCTTTAGGTTTGGGAAGTTTTCTTCTATAAGTTTATTAAATATATTTTCTGGACCATTGAGCTGTAATTCTTCTCCTTCTTCTACGCCTATTATTCTTAGGTTTGGTCTTTTTATTGTGTCCCAGATTTCCTGAATGTTTTGTGATTAGAATTTGTTGGATTTGCTGTTTTCTTTGATCAGTGCATTTATTTTCTCTATGGTATCTTCAGAATCTGAGATTCTTTCTTCTATCTCTCTCTTTTTTTTTTTTTTTTTTTTTTTTTTTTTTGGTTTTTCGAGACAGGGTTTCTCTGTAGCTTTATTAGAGCCTGTCCTGGAACTAGCTCTTGTAGACCAGGCTGGCCTCGAACTCACAGAGATCCGCCTGCCTCTGCCTCCCGAGTGCTGGGATTAAAGGCGTGCGCCACCACCGCCCGGCTCTCTTCTATCTCTTGTATTCTGTTGGTTGTGCTTGTTTCTGTAGTCTCTGTTCGTTTACATAGATTTTCCATATCCAGCTGGCCCTCGGTTTGTGTTTTCTTCCTTGCCTCCATTTCAGGTTTCAAGTCTTGCACTGTTTCCATTATCTGTTTGATTGTTTTTTCTTGGTTTCCTAGGATATCGTTTACGGATTTACTCAATTCTTCAAACTTTTTGTTATTCTTCTCGTCCATTTCCTTAAGGGAGTTTTTCACCTCCTGTTTAAGGGACTCTATTACTTTCATAAAGTCAATTTTTTCTACTTCTTGATTAGTGTGTTCAAGACCTCCTGTTATAAGTTCGCTGGTTTCTGGTGCTTTCATGTTGTTTTTTCAAATTGTTGGAGGAATTCTTGCATTGGCGCCTGCTCATTTCTTCCTTTGAATAATCCCCTTTGGGTCTTCTTTTAGAAGTTCAATTCACCCCAATAAATTCAATTCACTCACCCCAATGAATGATGGATCTTCTGGTAGACAGTCAGGTCTCCTTGCTGGCCAAGCGGCTCACTGACAAAGGGCCTACCTTGCTGCAGGCAGGCTATTGAAACAGGGGACCTCCCACCAGCCTGGGTGCACTCAATTCCAGGTCCCCGGCTCTCAAACAGGCTGAGCTGTGGGATTTTGTGGCCCAAAGTTGGGAGGATGAGGCGGGGGTGGAGGGGTTCTGGGTGCAAGCTGGGAAGGGACAGGAAGAGAGAGGCAGTATCGGGGAGAATAACCCCTGCAGGAAGAGCAGGGAGTGTGCAGGTGGGGGGGGAGAATTGGGGATTTTCGGTGGTCCCTCTCCGGGCAGCTGCCCGGTTCAGGCACTCACTCCTCACTCACCCCAGTGAATGATGGATCCTCTGGCAGACTGTCAGGTCTAGTTGCAGGCCAAGCAGCTAGCTAACAAAGGGCCTGCTTTGCTGGAGGCAGGCTAATGAAGGAGGGGACCTCCCACCGGCCTGGGTGCACTCAATTCCAGGATCCCGGAGCCCAAACAGGCTGAGCTGTGGGATTTTGTGGCCCCCAGGGATCCTCTCTTGGACCGATTGTTACAGTTGCTCTCTGTGTCTCAGGGAGGTGCTGAGGTCTCTAGGGACAGATGGGTGTGGTGGTGGAGTGGGACTTGTAGATAAATTACAGGGTCTGATGGATGGGGAGGGTGTTGGAGCAGCCAGCCTGCAGGTGGCTTGCCCTGATGGCCAGCTAGTGAAGCTGAGGCAGTTGGGGGAGCAGCCAGGGTTTTGCCCAGGGCCTAGAGATTGGGCTGTTTAGCTCGGGGCGGATCTCTCACCTCTTGGTCTACTATGTGCCAGTCACAGTCTACTTCAGAGATGCTCTGAGGTTGCAGAGGAATGGGTGGGTTTGGGACTTTTAGGTTATAGGGTCCCATTGATGGTGGGGTGGGGTTGGAGCAGCCTAACTGCAGGAGGCTTGCCTGCAGGCCAGCTAGTGAAGCTGAGCAAAATGCTGAAATTTTAAGTTAGACAGTTTTTGTAAATTTGATATACAAAGTTATAGTTTTAATAGTTACTTTTAGAAGAGTTAAAGTATTTGACATATTAGCTACAGGATTAAAAAAGTCTTCAACATCTTAATGTGTGTACAGACTGGCCGTATTACTTACTTTTCTATTGCTGTGACAAAACCATGGCCAAGGCAAGCTATAACATAAAGGGTTTAATTGGGCTTACAATTCCAGAAGGTTAGAGTATATGATGGGGAAGCAAAGGCATGGAAGCAGGAATAGCTACGAGCTCACATCTTGATCCACAGGCAGGAGGCAAAGAAAGCTAACTCAAAATGGCATCTGAGTCTTTTGAATCCTTAAAGCCTGCCCCCAGTGACATACTTCCTCCAGCAAAGGCACAAATGCTAGTGCTTCCCAACAGCTACCAACTTGAGACCAAGTATTCAAACATAAGAATCTTTGGGGCCATTCTCATTCAGACCACAAGAGGGTTCAAGATTTTAGGACTTGAATTGCTGAAAGGTAGATCAATAGGAAATGTAGTAATTCTGTGTGGAGAGGTGAAATGTGAACATTTGTTTGGCAGGTATATTTTAATATCCCTTTCACCCTTTTGAGGGTTTCACTGTGTAGTTCAGGATGATCTTGAACTCATGATGTTCTTGCCTAAGCCTTTCAAGAGCTGGGATTATAGGCATGTACCACCATTTCCATCTGTTGTGGTGAAACGGAATTTAAAAACATGTTCATCACAGCTGACTTGGAAGAATCAGTGGTACATTACAGTAACAGGATGCTTACATTGATACAGTGGCTGAGTGGGTATAGGGATGCTGTGCACTTGCTCACTGAGAGAGTATTCTCCTGAGATACAATTTTTAAAAGATATACTATGGAAAAGAGAAATTTAGTGCCAATGGAAAGAAATATTGGCTGCAAAATGTTGAAAAAATATCTGACAGATTAAAAAATAGTTCTCAAACTTTATGTTTGTAATCATGAATCTTGTATATTGAACCTATGTTGCTTGGAATATAGTATGTGGTATAAAGTACAGTTGTAATATTTGTTAAGAATAGATAACATTCATTAAACATCCTATCACACACTGTAATAATCATTAAAATTCAGTAGACACTATTAAGATATATAACATGCATGTCAGGTACTTTATTAAGAAATTAATTATTTTTCCTTATTCAAGATAAAAATGCATACTGACAGATGTCAAACTTTTAAAGTTTTAACAAAATAGATCAATAGATGCTTTTCAATAGAGTTGAAAGTTATCACTGCCTGATTCTCTAGATAACTTTTTCTATATGGAAGTCGGGTAGTCAGTTGACAAGTGAAAGTATTGTTTGAGACCGAAAAATCCGACAATAGTGAACTAGAATAAGAGAAAATCTATGCCAGGCCTGGTGGCACATGCCTTTAATTCCAGCACTTGGGAGGCAGAGCCAGCCTGGTCTACCAGTGAGTTCCAGAATAATCACAGCTTCATCGTAAGGCATTATCTCAAACAAACACAAACAACCAAAACCAAAAGGGTAGAAAGTTCACTCAGGGGCCATCTAGGTGACTGAATGAGTGAAAGTGCCCACTGTGAAAGCCGGCAACATGAGCTTCAGCTCCCCCGGAAGTGAAAAACAAACAAACAACTTCATGGAGTTGTCCTCTGGTCAGTGAATGCCATGGCAAGCACATTACCCCACATACATTGCTAACTCTCTCTTACACACACAGTCTTTAGGCAGACAAGTTGGCATATGCTTATAATCCCAACAGATCAAAGGCTGAGGTAGGATTGAATTTCAGGTCAGCCCCACTAAACATCAAGACCATGCCTCAAAAGCAAAACCAAGCCAAACCAAGCCCGACAGGATAGTTTCTTTTCTAAGTGCAGTGCTTATGCTCATACTTTTGTTAATGTCTAGCTATTATTTCTACCATGAGGCATAAGAGCCTGAGTCTGTGTATGCAATTAGGGCAGAATGATGTAGAACATTTTTAAATTGGGTCTGAGAGCTGTAAAGAGAATTATTCTCAAGACAGTATGTCAGAGTGATGGTTCTCATGTTAGAGACTACAAACCCCACCTTCTGCTTTTGGTGATACTTACTTTTTTCATTTCATTTAGTTTTCTTCCCAGCCTGATGACAATGAATATTTCTTTCCTGGCATTCCTGTAAATATTTATGATGCTGATGATATAGCACACGTGTTAATGTATTTTCTAGCCCAACTCCCCCATCCTTCCACCCCCAACAGGGTTTCTCTGTGTAGCCCTTGCTGTTGTGGAACTCACGCTGTAGAATGGGCTGGCTTTGAACTCAGATCTTTGTCCCCCCCACCCCATGCTGGGATTAAACGTGTGTGTGTGTGTGTGTGTGTGTGTGTGCGCGCGCGCGCGCACGCACCACCACTGCTTGGCTTAGCTTCACTTCTAACTAAAGGCCTAAAAAGGCACAAAGAGAAATTCAGAGTTAATTCCTTTTGGTATTTTGTACCCTAATTGATTTGTTTGTCGAATGGTAATTGAATTGACCTGATTTGGGGCTGAAGCTTATCAATCTTGTCATTATATTGGTGGGAACAGACACAGAGCTGTCAAAATTAACTTGAACACCTTTATATAAACATGCTAATCTCTTTATCTCAGAGAAAAGATGCTGGGTAGTGAAAAGGCTAGGTTCTGTACTTTTAGGTACACTGTAGTATTGTGTGCTTTAGAGAGATACACTGTGGTATTGTGTGCTTTAGAGAGATACACTGTAGTATTGTGTGCTTTAGAGAGATACACTTTGGTATTGTGTGCTTTAGAGAGATTGAGATTTCTGTGTTTGTTATGTTTGCAAATGGCTGCAAATGATAGAAACAAGCTTAGAGCAGTTCTTAAAAACTGAGAATATGTCCCCTATGTAAACTGCATCATATCATGTTATTAGATATTACTAAATGCTAGTAACCTTCATAGTACCAGATATGCGAAATACTGCCTGGAAAATTAAAAATCTTAAATATTAGAAAATACTTAAAATGTTATCTGAGTAAATTGCTAAGGGGCTAATTAATAAACATTAATAAGCATAAAAATTATTAATACAGGGCAACTTTATTTTTCATGTGAAATATTTCTGTATTAGTTGAGAAGCTTTGTTTGCTTTTTTTGAGACAAGGGCTTACTCTGTAGCCCAGGCTGGCCCTGAACTCTTGTGGAGCCTTCTATTTAAGCTTCCAGAGTATTGGGTTATTGGGTTACAGGTGTGAGCCATTGTGCCTGGCTCATTCTTCTGAGACAGGGTCTGACTCTGAGGTATAGACTGGCCTTGAACTCAGTGTACTCTTCCTTTTTAACTTCCCAAGTGCTAGGAAAATAGGTGTGAGCCACCACACTGGATATCTGATGAGTTCTTAGTAAGCCTCACAGGAGACTCACCCTGAAACGGAAAGTCTTTTAGTGTTGATTCTAGAGCCCTTATATTAAAGAAATCATCCAATTATCTAAAATCAAGGCTAATTTTAAGAGTCAATAATTTAAAAATTAGCTTCCTAGTTAAGTAGCCGCATTAATAGTTGATACTCTTAGGTGACAAAATATACATAGTATAATCAGGAAATGACACTTCTTTGAGAAATTATAATTGTAAAACCTATTTCAAACACCATTTTCGTTATGTTTCCACTAATTGGTAATTATCAGAAAACCTTTTTTTCCAGTTTCATTATGAGATAAATACAAAGTAAATGACATTATCATTAGTGGATGTGATTTACATAATTTGTGCTAGACTGTTTTCTAATAAAATGCCCTTTGCCCCCCAAAGGAAAAGATAACACATTATAATTCCAAGGAAAGTTTTATGTTAACAAACCCAATTTCTTCTGGCCTAAATTTGACTTTCATTTAATCTGAAATAACAAGGAAATTAACAGTAAGTGCTGGAACCTTATCTATTACCATATATTTCTAATAACATTATTTTAAGCATATAAACTATAAACCATGGTTACTCTGATAAAAACAGGAAGTGACTTGAAACCTGTATTTCTAATGAACAAATGTCCATATGTCATTTAGTTAAAAAATCACTTGTTTAACTTCAACTCCTTCCTCTGTATGCAAATCTTCTGAACATGTTTTAGGACACTTGTAAATAAATAGTAAATTTAGATGATACTCTAATTATAACAGTGAATACTAAGGTCTTCAAGTAAGAATGTCCAAATCGTACTGCTCTCTTGTACTGAAGTTATTTTCTGAGGGCTAACAGCTCTGTCTGGATGGAGGAGCTGGTGGCTGTGGCTACTGAAGTCTATTTGCCTTCTAAACGTTCCTTTACTAATCTCTCCAGAGAGAAGAGATGCTCGTCTGCATCTTCTGGCACAAGTTTTCTAATGGAATTGGCAAGTTCAAAAAGATATTCTGTATTTCTTCCACTTGGACCAGCTGCATTAAAAATTTGTTCAGCTATGTCTTCCAGAGGCGCAGGACCAAGGTAGTTAGGATTGTCGCACGTTCCAATGTAGAGCAAAACACTGAATGGTTTTCTTGTAGGATCTTTTGGATAAAAAATGACTGTTGTAGTTCTGTAGCCTCCTTTCTCTCTGAAGTCAAGGTATGTCTTTACTTCCTCTTCTTTTCCGACTGGTAGTTTGTAAGCAACACCCCATACACTGCCCTGTTGAAAAATGGAAAGAATCACTGTTTTGTATTTATAAGGCTATCAAAGTAGAGGAAGATACATTATGACCTAGGATATTTTGTAGTCTTAGAAGTCAATGGAATTTTGTTCCCAAGTGCCTCAAAGGGGTAGATGGGAAACAATTAAGGAAAACAGCATTTAAAACCTTTATTCTGAATAAGTAATTGACTTGTATCAAGCACAGAATGACAGGCCTATTTTATCAAATTTGTACATAAGGTCTTATTTTAAGCTAATACCAAGTGTTTGCTGGTCATTAAGAAATTCTGTGGAAGCAAAGTGCCATTTGTTGTCTAGAAGTTACAGTTACTTGTTTGAGGATAAGGTACTTTTAGATGCCTCTCCCACTATAAATCTCTGGAAGATTTTATAGTACAGATTATATATAGAGTTACTAATGGTTTTTATTATTATTATTTTAATTTTCAGATAAGGACTAGCTTTTTGAACAAGGCTGGCCTTGAACTTTTGATCCTTCTGCCTTGCTTGGCAGGTGATACTCCTGATGCTGCTGGAGTTTTGTTTTGTATACATTTCTTCCCAAGTTTAAAGTGTAAAGAAAGTGGGCATCGTCCATTAAAAGTTTTGAGTACTTCAAATTTGTCTGATAATAACAAGTGCTGTTTATAAAATCAGTTAAGAAATTTTTAGGGTTTTTTTTGGTTGTTGTTGAAAAATAATAGATTCCAGGCAAATTTCAACAGAACTATAAGAATTCTAATTAATTCTTAGTCATAATCTGGCTGTGGGGAGTCTGTTCACTTTAATATGAAAGAGGATCACAAAATCCTCAGTCACCAGACTCACTTAGAAGAACTAAAAAGGAGATTACATATCACTTGGCTGTATTTTGTTGTTACTGTATCTTCTGATTTTAACTTTCTCTCTAGACTCACTTTACACAAACACTGAAAAACCCACTACAACAAATACAAGGAAGCAGCCAGTAGTGGCGCAGGCCTTTAATCCCAGCACTCAGGAGGCAAAGGCAGGCGGATCTCTGAGTTCAAGGCCAGCCTGGTCTACAAGAGCTAGTTCCAGGACAGTGAGGGTTACACAGATAAACCCTGTTTCTAAAAACCAAAACAACCAAATAAATCAATAAATAAACCAAAAAGATAAAGAACAAAATCAAAAAACAAAACCCAACAAGCTAACAAACAACCCCCCCAAGCCAAACAAGCAAAAACCAAATACAGAAAAGACTTCTAGACTTAGTTTAATTCAAATTTTCTGTCATGACCAATAAAATCTCACTGATTATTAAAATGCAGACATCTCATATTTTATTTAATACTATGTAAAAATAAGCATACCATACCCCAGGATCTTCAACAAGAGTCACAACTCTTCCAGGCTGTTTTAAAAAAGGTAGAAAATATTTTTTTTTCTGAATTAAAGTTCATTAAATTACTAAACATTAGCAACTAGTCATAGAATAAAGTTTTACTATACCTGTTATAAGAAGGATTTTACTTAGGGAATGAATTAAAGCATTGCTGGGCCACACCCCTACTAGATCTGATTCTATAGGTCTGGAACCTGATAATAGGTATTTGTAATAGCATGCTTAGTGAAACTATTGGTTCATGTTTTCAGAAGCACTACTAGGCAATATTTGGGTCTCAGGTATGATTGAATGAGTGATTTTCTCTCATAGCTATGAGGTACCTTTACCTTTGTATTTATGCTAAAAGGTGCTTCAAGATAGCTGTTTTTAGACCTTCATAAATGAATGTACACTGAGTCATTGAGAGGCTAATACCAGAACTGACATTGTTTTTATTTATGTATTTATTTTTGAGACTAGGTCTCATATAGCCCAGAGTGGCCTCAAACGTGCTTTGTAGCTAAGGCTTGCTTTCAACTCTGGCTTCTCCTGCTTCTTTCTGTGAAGTGCTAGGACTATAGATATGCACCACCATGCCTGGCTGAGAATTGGTCTATTTTTCTTTTAACCTGTTCTTATATGAGACAGACTATCTGTCAGGACTAGACCATCCTAAGTGCATTTTAACTAACTTTAATTAATTAATCAATTATTCTTTTGAGATAGTTTTCAGTCTGTAGCCTGGGCTGGCCTAGAACTCAGTATGTACCCAGGCTTGCCTTGAATTCCTGGTGATCTTTCTGTCTCAGTGTTCCCAGACTGCTGCTTGTAGCATCCCATGTAAGAGAGATGATCCAAAAAGATGATTAGATATGGCATGGAGCCAGATTTGTAGAGCCAGAGAGCAGAGTTTGGGGAACGGAGAGCTCGTGGTGTTGGCAGCAGAAGTAGACACGTGCCTATTTGGGGCCTTGGGCTGTTTAAAAAGGCAGAGCTGAAGTTAGTGCGAGAGTGAAAACAGGCTGCTGGGATGTGGGGAATTAGAGACTGAAGCCTGTAGCACTTGGCGGCAGCTGACTGGCATGACAGAACAAGTATTTTTGGGAATATTAGGTTGGCAAACTGTATGGGATGGAAGGAGGAAGAAATGGACTGCGGAATGAGATATGCCTGCAGAACTCCCCTGCTGCCCAGCTCATCCAGTTCTTGATGGTTTTGTCTTCTAAGATTATGTCTATTAAGAGTATGTACACTACTCCCACTCTAAATAAGTGAATATTTTAAAACCGTATGTCTGTTTCTATGTTTGGGGCGTGGCTGTTAGCTCAAAAGAAAATCCTCTGGGATCTGGAGTTACAACTGTGTGATCCTCACTGTGCATGCTGGGAACTGGACTTGGGTTCTCTGCAAGCTCTAACTTCAGAGTTAGTTCACAGCAATTTGACTTTTTTCTGTCACTCAGTTGTCTAAGAGATTTTTCTGCTTGCCCTTTGTTTTGCTTTCTCTTATTCCACTGAAAGCCTAGAATAGCTTTGTGGCTTTAAATCTTTCAAGATATTTTTCAGAATAAAACCAAAAGTGCTTTGTTAAAGTATAAACCCCATTCCTTCCCACCTGTCACTCCAAGTTTCAGCATTTTTTGGAAAATAGTGTATGTTTGTAAATGCTTTCTTTGATAAGGGAGCAATGAAACTGAAGAAAGGGATTTTTTTTATTTAAAAGTTTTTTTCATTTTATATACCAATCACAGTCACCCCCCTCCCCATTCATTCCTCAGAAGGGGTAAGGCCTCCCATAGAGTCACAAAGTCTGACATACCAGGTGAGGCAGGACCAAGCCACTCCTCCTACATCCAGGCTGAGCAAGGTGTCCCTCCATAGGAAATGGGCTCCCAAAAGCCAGTTCATGCATTAGGGATAAATCCTGCTCCCACTGCCAGTGGCCCCAGGGACTGCCAAAGCCACACAACTGTCCCCCACATTGAGAATGCCTCGATTGGTCCTATGCAGGTTCCCCAGCTGTCAGTCTTCAGAGTCAGTGAGCTCCCATTATCTCAGGTAAGCTGTTTCTGTGGGTTTCCCTAAAGAGGTCTATTTTTTTTTAAGACAGGGTCTTGTGTAGCCCAGCCTAGCCTGGTACTTACTATGTAGCTGAGGATGATCTAGAGTTAACTTCTGATCTTCCCACTTCTATCTCTTGAATATAGGAGTGAGGTTCTCCCACACCCCAGTTTCTATGGCAGCAGGGATTAGTATGAACTGAGCTACAAGGTGCACCCCTCCTTTCTCCTGTCTTCATTTTTGAGACAAGCCAGGAACTTGCTGTGTCTCCCAGGTTGGCCTCAAAGTGACAGTCCTCTTGTCTCAGCCTCCTCAGTTTAGTGATTACAACTGTGCATCACCATTAGCCAAGAAGAGGTCTTTCCAGCTGGATGTGATCTGAAGATGCTTTATTAATAAGTCATGATTGGTATTTTTATTGGGTGGTAAGGAATACTTTTAATCTAGAAAAGCTAAGGATTTAGTAAATGTTCACAGTTTTCTCATTAAAATGATCCCTTTGCCAGTTGTGGTGGTTTACACTTGTACTCAGAGGATTTTGGAGATAGAGGCAGGAGTCTCAGGAATTCATGGTCATGTTCGCTATACAGCAAATTCAAAACCAGCCTGGGCTATATAGGATCCTATATCAAGCAAAACAAGATAAAACAAGCTTCCTGCTTTGCAGTTATGATGTATTTTGGAGAAAATATCTCTTTAAGTCAATTTTTTTACTTTGTTGAGAAATAATCAGTTTTGTGATAAATATATGCTTAAGTAAATTAGGAACCAGGTATGGTGGCACAGGCCTTTAATCTCAGCTATCTAAGAAGCAGAGGAAGTTGAATCTCTTGAATTTGAAGTCAGCTTGATCTACATAGTGACTTCCAGACCAACCAGGAATACATAGTTAGACTCTGTCTCTAAAAACAAACTGACAAACAAAAACTTAGAAAGAAATCAACATACTATTTTCTCTGCTGCATTATGTGGAAGTAAACCTTATATATCTGTGTATCTGCCTTCCTGTAAGTACCTGAGTGATACCCGAGCTGGTCTAAGTTGCTGAATAGTTCTGTCGCTGATTGTATTCTTGTCCAGATGGTTAACATTTAGATAAATGTAAAAAAAAAAAAAGTGAAGTCAAGGTATGACATTTTTGTCTATTTCTTTAACATAATACTATACTTGGAACATATCTATACTAAATATTTCCTTTAATTTTCTAGGATGGATTTTTTTTCTTTTAATAAACGGTGTAAAACTCTTAGTCGATGCAGCTCCCTGCCCTAGGTTTCTTTTCCCAAGACTCAGTAAGTTTAAGCACAAAGAAACAGCGGATTTTATAGATCTCTTCTCCCCTTTCTATTTTTGTAGATTTATTTACTTTACGTGTGCACTGTGCCACAGCTTGTATGTGGAGGTCAGAGGACACCTTGTAGGACACAGTTCTGTCCTTTACTTGATGAGCCACATCACTGGCCTTATTTATTAAAGTGTATCTTCTCCTTTTAAAGTTTGATAGACACCTCCCCCCCCCCCGGCCCCAAGACAGGGTCTCACTATGTAGCTCTGGCTGTTCTAGAACTCAACTATGTAGACCAGGCTGCCCTCAAACTCACAGAGAACCACTTGCTTCTTTCTCTCAAGTGCTGGGATTAATGGCATGCCCCAGTCTCTCCCTGACCTCTAGCCTTACTTTTAAAGTGATACACAGAGCATAAAAACATGAACTTTTAAAGAACTAGTGCATTGATTAGACAATTTCTCACCCACAGTCTGCCTGGCAATACACATACCTTGATGTTTTATGTAAGAAACATATATTTTGGTTGATCTTAAGTAGTAAAATATTCAGTCATAACCACATACATGCCCGCTTAATGCTTGGCCATTAAAATGAAAACCTACCTTAGTGTTTATACCCAAAAGGCATTTTCTTTGGTTTAATTCTTTAATGCCTCGAATAGTTTTATGATAGTCTTGGGAAGTCTTTGGTTATGATGTTTCTGTTGGCCTGTAAATAAACATTTGCTCTCTTTCTGGGTTTCAATAGGCCACGAAAGTAAGTCTACCTTATTTCTTAATTGACAAACTCAAGTTAAGTGGCTCTAACTCAGATGTTTTTCATGATTTCAAGTCTTTTGGGTAGGTACAAATTATTTCAGAACCTTGATCTTTCCCTTTGCAAGAATCTCTTCTGATGACTGGCTTTTGGCATTTCAGAATATTGTACTTTAGATTATTTTTTTAAAATGGTGCTGGGAATTGAACTCAGAGCTTCACAGGTGCTAGGCAAGGGCTCTACTACTAGGCTATAGCCCCAGTCACTTTATAATTTCTGAGTTTGAGGTCCAGGTCTTAAACTTGTGATCCTCTGTGGGATTACAGACTCGTAGAGTAAGTGAATTTTAAGAGTATTTTAGAGAACATAGAAGCGTTCAAAATGTAGTCCTTCAAAGGTCAGAAGTTAACCGAACAAGTTATTAGTTACTTCATACTTGTTTTCTTTTTTCTTTCACAGATTAGTTGTTTACAGCCAATGCAAAGCTGGTTTGATAAACAGTGAGCTGCTTCTAGTTCTCTGAACCCATATTGACAAACTGAAAAACAGATAAAACGATTTGTATTTCACATTAATAATCCAAGAAAACTATGGAGGAGGAACCATTAAAGTAATGTAGATTTTGCATTGTATTACTCATAACAAACTGCAAACCTCACATAACTTTGCTTATACCTCCCAGTTAAAGTAATCACCGTGGGCATAAAAAGTGGAAATAACCTTGGAAATTAGTTCTTTTATAATCTTAGTGTTTTTAAATTAAAACATTGGAAAGATACCTTAGACATTCACAGGCTCACATAAATTCAAACCAGTAAAAGCCTTGCATAATGCAGACATATCAACGAATTTACATGTTATGAGGTGACATGAAAATTAATCTTTATTAATTTCTGTGGTTAGAGGTTGCCAAGACAAGGGCCACTGCAGCCTTGTGCGAGCTTGTGGGCCTATACCCGTGCCTTCTGCCTAAGAAACTAACGGCAGGCTTCTGAAGCGAGTTCAGGGTGTCCACGCTCTGGAGAGAGTAGTGGGCAGGTGGTCTAGGAGGTTGCTGAAAGCATTATACCCCCCTAATGCTCTGCCCAATAGGTGGGCCATCGGCGCTGGCTACTTACCTTGCCGGGAACCCCGCGGTGGTCAGTGCTGCCTTGCCAGAAGCGCCGGCTGTAGTTTGTGATGTAACCAACCAGCTTGTCCTGGTAGGGGAAGTCCACCTTCCAGATGAGGGACCCGTAACCAAACACCCACATTTTTTTGAACCCTGGCTGCTAACACGGCCTGAGAGCAGGACTGCTGCTGACGCCAGTAACCGACTGCTCAAGGCAGCGCAGGCGCTGGCCACGAGTGAGGCGCAAAGCACACTGGGGTTGCAGTCTCCCGGATCCTTTTCAGAGCTTCTATGAAACCGCAGATCTTTTCTGCAGCCTAGGAAAGTCGAGGGGCGGGGCGGGTTGGGAGAACTACATTACCCACAACTCTTCAGAGACTAGTGACACTAAGGTTGGAGCTTTCTCCACCCCCCCCCCCCCCCCCAGAGTGGGTAAAAGAGAAAAGGCGTGACTGATGCTGCTGTCTTATAGGACACGCATGCGGGCACCACACCTGGCACGTAGGCATTTTGTTGTGACTTGAAAATTGGCTAGCTGCCCACATATAACAGCCACCTGCATAGCAGAACCCACAAGGGTAATTCGTATAAGAAGCAGAAATTTTATAGCAGTAGTTTTATGCCTGTGAAAGAGCAACTAGATTCTAGTGGAAGCTGCTTACGTATCAAATTGCCAAGAACAGTCGTGTTCATATTTAAGGTTCTCTGCATCTCTGAGAAGGGCAGTTGTGCTGTCCTGTTACTTAAACTCCACCATTGGTATTTACAATGCTGTGTAAAGTCCCTTTCTCAGATGAATGGGTACTGTTTTGTTTGATAATGGGGAACTTGGAGGATGATGTATATTGTTTACTGTACTTAACTTGGATTGTTGAGGAGGGTCCTTTTATCTAGATTCAATGCTTAAGTTTGTTTTTGTTTTTGTTTTTTTGCCTCCTGTTCCAGGTAGCTTTATTCTTGCAGAGCTATAGCAGGGCATCTTAAAATTTATCTTAAAAGCTCTAGTAGGAAAATCTGTAGAATCTCAGGTGACTATTGGACTATTGGAAAACCTGTTCTCTTAGTTTTCCTTTGCACTGTGTACTTTGTATTCTTTAGATTATAATGTGTCATGTATTTAAATTGCTCAAACACTGAAAATTAAGTGATACTCACATAAACACTCACACTCCGCACCCCAAAGACCAGAATGAGTTTTTGTTTTATGTCTTCCGTTGGCATCTCATTGAAAAACAAGCTAATGTTGCCATAACTGATGTTACAGTGACTTCAGTAGTGAGGAAACAAAACAACTCTCTTAAACTGTAGGGGTTTTTAAAGCATATATTCCAGGCAAAGGTTCTTAACATTGAATTCTTATACATGTCTTTAGAAGCTTTGAAAATTATTAAAAATTGCAACATCAAATATCCTATATCCAAAGTTCCATAATTATCTCAGTTATGTGTCCTGGAGTTGCTAGAGCCTAGGTAGTTGTGACAAGACATGTCTTTGGAAGAGTCCAGTCGGAGTTGCCATTAGAGGTGGGGGGGGCTGCTGCTCTTGCGGTAGATTCCTAGAGGAGCTCAGATATATCACTAATCTATGTTGTTTTTTTCAGGTTATTATAACACTGTAGCTAAGAGGGAAACCAGTAAATGTTGAACAGGGACTCATATCTACCTGTTTTGACTCAAATATTCTTTATTTTTATAGTTGAGTCCCTGTGTGTATGTTTTCAAGATAGAAATAAGTTTTCTTTTATTTAAATGAACACGTGTATAAATCATTAGTGTGTTATTTGTTTTCTTTTACTTGTAATTATTTTTTCAAGAAGTTAGTATGGTTCCGAAAAGCATAGGTTAGCACTTAGTGTCCTACAGTTTGGCCTAAGCCATCTCTGTAATCTTATTTTTCTACTGGTTTTTGTTTCTTTAATCATTCTTCCAAAGTGACATGCTCATCTTCCTCATTGTCCCTTTCCTTTGCTTATACACCTTCTTTTTTTTTTTGTTTCTGGTTTTTCCATTTCTGACTAGTAATGCTCTTCTGCCCATTTAGAAATATTCCCTGTTAAATATGTCACAGCTCACATCCCTCAACAAGTAGACACAGATTCTTCTCTATTTACATGACTTTCAATCTGTTCTGCTTTCATGACACTTTATATTTTCTGTGTTGGACCACATATAGCTATCATTCCTGTGAGGCTGTAAGCAGTTTGAGATAGGATCTGTGTGAGTGTATAGTCCTCACTGCTGATCATTTAGCTTGTGCTTAAAAAAATTACTGCTAGTTGAGCAATTGAATGTTAGTTTATAAATATCTTCACTTACTGTAATGGTCCTTTCTACCTAATTATATTAATTCATAGCTGTATTAGCTTTTTGGCATAGTATAGAATCAACTTCAACTGTTACAGTTTTATTTTGAAGGTGACCATGTGTAAGTTTACTGGAATTATTTTATGCTTGTTTTTAACCTCTTTCTTCAAACTTTTTTTTGGGTAAATTACTTAGAATATGGTTCTAGAAAGTTTTAATTAGTATTGGACTAGATATGTTGGCATTTTCAGACAAGCGTCCTCCCCCAACGGCCATTAGGAGAAATCAAATGTGGAATGGGAATGGTACTGAGAAGGTTACTTCTTAGGAGCTGTTTGCCTGAGAATCCTGAATCTCAGCCCAACATATGTTGATGGTTTGTGAGAGTCCTGTGTGGAGATCTGTGTGGAACTTTGGTTGCCAGAGAACATGAAATGAGCTTTGAAGGGCGGTGACTATGATGAGGGAGTGATCTTGTGTATGACGTTGGGCTGGCTGGCTCGCACTGGTTGTTGCCTTTGCTGTATTCATTCAGTGAGACACTTTGAAGGATTGAGCTCCGAGTGTTTATCCCCTTCTGGAAAGGACCAACAAGAGTAGGAAAACGAGGACCCCTACTTATCCTTGCTTTTCTCAGTAGACACTATTCAGTCTTTCTTTTTATCTTAAAAGGCTTTTTGGGTTTAACTGTTTCATACGGAGGCAGTAAAGTGGGATTTACAAGTGGTGGTTAATAGTGCAGTCTCTGTGTTTTGGTGTGGTGTGAATAGGGAGCCCATAGGAAGATCTGACATTTCTAGAGGGGGGGGGGATTGAACAGTAAAAACTACCTTGATATTTTAAATGATATTGCTAGGAACTGACTTGCGAGAGAGACATCTGGGGTGGGCTCTAGCAGAGGCTGTTTGTGGCATGACAGATTCTCCTATTTTCCATGGGAGATGCTAAGACAGGCCCACTGTGATGTGCTGATGTCTAGTTCAGTGATGTTTTACTGACTAGAACTGTCTTTCTGCCTTGTTTTATAGACTAATCAAAAGGATGGATTTTACAGAGGCTTACTCAAGCACATGCTCTACAGTTGGACTTGCTGCCAGAGAAGGCAACGTAAAAATTTTAAGGAAACTGCTCAAAAAAGGTCGAAGTGTAGATGTTGCTGATAACAGGGGATGGATGCCAATTCACGAAGCAGCTTATCACAACTCTGTAGAATGTTTGCAGATGTTACTTCATACAGGTAAAGTTTACGAAGGCAAGGTATGTGGGACTGTGCATGTAAGCTAAAATAGTAAAATAAAAATATGGTAATAAGTGATAGCATTTGTTTCCTTTTCTATAATTCTAAAATAAGTACTTCTCCTATTAAGGATGGTAAGATTTCTGCCTTGGATCGTGTTCCATCTAGACATCTATGAATATTATCTTTTATATGGAAATGTTTGTACTTTATTTACTTATTTTACATTTATTTATTGACATACTTATTTATGTAATTTGTATTTGTGGGGTATATATGTAGCATGTACCATGGTGTGCCTGTGGAGGTCAGAGGACAACTTGAGGAAGCCAGTTCTCCTCTTCCCTCACTTGGAGATTAAATTTAGGGCAGCACGCTTGGTGGCCAGCATCCCTGCCCTCTAGTCCATGTCACCAACCCTTTTGTTTAATTCTGACTTTTTTTTTCTTTTGAGAACAAGATCTACTGTGTAGCTCTAGCTAGCCTGGTTCCCGTTATGTAGAGTAGGCTGGCCTGGAACTCAGATATTCCTCCTGAGTGCTGTGATTAAAGGCATGTACTGTCATGTCAGCCCCTTTATTGTAATTAATTGTTCTAGGTGATGCCGAGTAGATTGCTGTTTTAATTTCAGCATTTGAAAATTACTTAGAGTATGTACTTTTTTTTTGGTCTGGAAAAGGAAATAAAACAACAGGGACAATGCTACTAGTGTTCTATTCAGACTAATCTTTTTTAAAATGAAAATATTTATATGTGTGAGTGTTTTGCCTGTATGTATGTATGTACACCACATGCATGCCTGGTGCCCTCTCTGGGCAGAAGAGGAGATTGGATCCCCTAGAACTGGAGTAAAAAATGGTTGTAAGCCACTGTGTTGGTGGTGGGAACCAAACCCTGGGTCCTCAAGAGCGGTAACTTCTCTTACCCATTGAGTCATATCTCCAGCTCCTAATCTTTTTATTTTTAAAATACTTTTCATTGTCTTTACTTTTGAGAAGACTTTATATTTGCAGTACACCATGAACCAGAGTACTTGCCTTTATAGTGCTTGTATTGTTAGGGGAGATAGATAAGAAACAGATTTAAAAAAAAAGCCCAATAAGCAGGAGTGTTTCACTTTTGAGAAAGTGAAGCAGGAGTGGGATGGGAAGAGATGGTGTGATATTGCTCACATTTTTATTACTGCATACGATGGTCAAGACCTCAACTGTACTGGGCAGCAGCCTGTGCTACCAGCCTGACCTCTTTCCCCAGGGACAGCCTGTGAAATGTAAACAACACTCCACTGAGTCGAAGTCTTTGCTGGAGAGGGGGGTGGAAGAAAACTACTGGTGATGGAGTGCTGTGGTTTAGTTCATGTGCCAGATGCTTGACTTACATTATTCATCTGTTGTTAGAGGTCACACATAAACTTACTGTTAATCCCACTGGGCTAGAATAAGACCACTGCCACATTTTTTGGGCCAAATTTGAAGCAAACTTTATTATATACTGAGCAGGATGATGGACACTGCCCAGGTTCATACCCAGGATTCCCATGGAATGGCAATCACCTTAGTCCCAGTGTTTATAAAGGCTACGTGCTTTCTATGTCCAGTCAGGTGCAAGCATCCATCCTGATGTACTTCCTGCCTAAGTACCTCTCAGCTACAAGTGACTAAGCACATCCTGTGCAGTTGGGGCAACCAATAGTGTTTACAGAAGTGAAAACATGTGGCTTGTTACCTTACATCAACAACAGCCCCAGCATTCCAGGGAGTTATCTGCCCTTGCACAAGTGGGGCTTACAGGTTTATCTGTCCTTGGGCAAGTGGGGGCTAACAGGATGAAGGCATTTTCTTTTTAAGATGTCTTAAGCACAGTAATTAAAACTTAAAACACAACTTTAACTCTCACATTAGTCCCAAAAGTTTTGCTTGGATTCAGAGAAGTTGACCTATCTAAGGTTAGTTACATAAGAAACTAACTAGGTTATTTGTTTGAACTAATTTCTGTCTGACTCTGATGTCCTTGTTTTTTCTTATTCTACCGTATCATCATTCTAACACTTAGCAGAGTAGACATTAATAGCATTTAGCTATTTTTTTTGAGACATGGTTTTATTTAGGACCTTGCCCTCTGATTCACTCTTTCCATTTCCTAGGTGCTAGAATTATAGGCCTGTGCCATCACATCAGGTGTATTGAGCTGCCTTCAAGTGAGGATGAGTGTAACTGTCCATGCCATAACACTTGCCTTATATTTCACTGATAATAGTACACTTGTCATAAGGTGTAGCTGCTTAGATCTCATTACTCTGGTTGCTTTAAACACCATCCTATGTGTTACACTTGAACTATTATGCCTTTGAGGCTTTTTGTTGTTTAACTGGTATGTAGAAAAAATTCTTTATTATATAATTTCTACTTCCATGACCAACTTACTTTTGTCTTTTTAAATGACTCTTTTCTTATTTTATGCATATGGGTGTTTTGTCTGTAGGTATATTTGAATACTGCATGTATCCCTGTTGTCTGAGAAGGCTGGAAGAGGGTGTTGAATCTCCTGGGACTAGAATTTTAGTCTTTTCTAATAATATTCATCTCTCAATCCACCATATCTGTATCTCAGCTAACATCCTTTTAGCTATTGGGAACAAAGTTTTGGGGTCTGTTAACATAATAGACTGCTAGTTTCCAGCAACCCAAAGCTAAGAATATTATCAGTTAGCATATAAAACCTCTACCTCAGCCTTTTCCATCTTGTTGTAATCCAAATATCTGTTGTTTCCACCAATATGTTTGGAAACTGTCTTCATGTATAAGATGCTTTTGGTCTGTGAATATAAAAGTTCATGTAACCGCTTTTCCATTAGAACAAAGCAACCTGAACCCATGTTTCCATGTTATCGTTTATTCTCTTTGGTGTAAGGGATGTGCTTTGCATTACTAAAGTTTGATAATGTAATCTCCTTGACACAGGCTTGGCCCATCTTGGTGATAGGTACTTTTGAGATTTGGCCTCATAAATTTAGCTTAATTATTAAGATGGTTCTGTTCTTAACTTTTAATCCATTTCTAACAAGAACCATATAGTTTTGGTTTTTCTCTTAGTGGTCAGCAAAACCCAAAATCACAGTTTCCTACTGTTACTGTTAAAAGTAATAAGCTAGCTTATTATTTACAAGTAAAAGTATACTTTGTGTCAGCAGATGTAGGGTGTGGTGTCATTGGAGAGTGTTTGTTACAGATGGCTGACACAGACCCAGCTCACAGAGTCCCAACTCTTAAGTAAAATCAAAAACTTACAAGGATTATGGAAGACCTTTGTGATCACAGCACTTGTCTATTCGGAAGTTTTTCATGCCTACTTTAAAGTTTAGTAAGTAGATGAGGCACAGAAACCACTCTGTCTTCAATGAAAAAACGAACAGAGGCTGAGGCATTCATTAAAAACTGAGCCATTTTCTTCAAGTAGCCTTCTTGTCAGGAAAGGAAGAAAGTCTGATAGTTGATGGTCTAGTTAGTACAAAACTAAAAGGTCCCTTTGGTAAAATTCACAAATTGATGTAAGGGAACTAATTAATTATTGGAACTTCAACCAATTTAGATTGGGTTTTGAAACTCCCCCATCTCTCTAGAGTCTACTCCATAGCCTAAGTTAGTTTTGAACTCACTGGCCTCTTGTTTTAGCCTAGCTAGTCCTGGAGTTGCAAGTGTGAAGCCGTGTGCTTGGCTGAACCCTTGTTTTAGTTATTGTCATTAAGTGTGTTTGTGTATTCATGTGTTTGCATCTGTTTGTATGTATGTTTGAGATTGTGAGTATGCCATGGTGCATGCATGTCAATGGACAACTTTGTGGACTTGGTTTTCTCTTTCCACCTCTATGTGGGTTCCCATGATTGACCAAGCTTATATGGCAATTGCTTTTGCCCACTGAGCCATCTCACTGCAAATCTTCTTAAAATAATACTTTGGAGATTTAACTAAATTTATAGCAGCTCCTTCAGTACATAAATGATTATACATCACCTGTATTTATTGTTTTATAGAATTCAAAGTATAATCATAATTCCATTGAATCCCACAAAGATTAGTTTAGCTAAATGTTTATTCTTGTTTCATGGTTATTGGACCTGAACTATAGAAAGTTTAAGTAGCTTGCCTAAAGTATAATCCAAATTATAACCAGCAAAGCCAGGATTGTAGCTCTTCTAATTCTAAATCTTCTAACCCTGAATGTTAACTTCTTGAAATAGTGTTTTTGTTTGTTTGTTTTTAATTAAAATCCTAATCCAAGTCATTGTCCAAACAGAATTTTCTGCAGTGTTTTACCTAGTTCGCATAAGGCGCATCTCATGCTGACACTGCCTGCTTGCCAAGGGCACTCCACTTGGGCCACTCTGTACAAGCTTGCTTCCTCTCTTCCCTTCGCTAACAGGACAGTAACTCAATGTGCAAAGTGGATGGCATAGTGCTAAGGGAGCTTGGTCTATGAGCTACATTCCTAACCCCCTGTCAGAAGTTTTGTCTCCTTTTGATAGAATGTGTGGTAATGCAAATCTTACTGGTGGTTTACATTTAAAAGATGGGAATTAAGCTTCATTTCCTTGATGGGATGAATCTCTATATAAAGTATTATTTTCCCTCCATAGTGCTGGGGCTTGAACCCAGGATTTTGTACATGCTAGTCCAGTGCCCTACCAATGGAACTAAACCTCTAACCCTTGCAGTTTTGTTGCTATTATTGTTATGATTATGATGACCTGTCTGGTTATCTCGGCACCCTGTCCCTTAAAGAGACAAGCTCCACCCACTCCCAATATCTCCCTTTCCACCAAGACAAGCTGATTTTGCATCATCTCCCCTTCTCTGTTCTTCAGAAAAGGCAGTCTCTGTTCCCTTTCCCCTTCTCCCCCCCCTTTGTCCCCTCCTCTTTTTCTTCCCCCCATACTCCCTACCCTCTCATACCCTACTTTCCCATACCCTCCCCATACCCACTAAATAAACTCTTCATACCCAAGCTCTCTCTGCATGGCAGGTCTGTCTTATTTCCCACCCTCCACATCTTCTCCCATCTGCATTGGGGCCTGCCAGGGTCACTCTTGCCTAAAATCGTAAATCTCAAGGCACCAATGAAAGATTTATAGCTCTGGTGACCCTGGCATGTCCCACAGAGGGTAGGAGACAGGCAGATATGCCATGCAGAGAGAGCTTGGTTATGGAGAGTTTTTTTAAGTGGGTATTGGGAGGGTCTGGGAAGTAAGGGATATGTGGGGGGCGGGGAGCTAGAGGGACAGAGAGAGAGGAAGGGGTGAGAAAAGAAGGGAGAAGGCTGCCTCTTCAGAAGAAGAATGGACAAAGAAGGAAGGATGAAAGAATGGAGACTCCCTTGGCCGAAAGGGGGAGATTATGAGTGATCAGAGCTTGTCTCTTAAAGGGACAGGGTACCCAGATGACAGAGCAGGTCAGCATAATTATAATTATAACAGTTATTGTTTGGGGGAAATTTAGCTCTTCTTTCTCATCATTAATTAATTCATTCATTGATCCATTTGTGTCTATATGGATTTAGGGATATTTTGTACTTTGGGTCATAATCTTATATAATATTATTATTGTTGTTTTAAATAGTTTTGTCTAGATAGGCTTCCATGTCTTTTTGACCTTTTTTTTCTCGATTACTTTATTTTACTTTGAGACCCCATAAATATGCTGCAGTATTTTTCATTTTAATTTTTTTTCTTCTTTTTTAATTTTATTTTTTTTATTTTTTATTAAAAATTTCCATCTCCTCCCTTCCTCCTCCCCCTTCCCTCCCCTCCCGTCCACCCATACCCCCACTCCCTCCCTCTCCAGGCCAAAGAGCCATCAGGGTTCCCTACACTATGTTGAGTCCAAGGTCCTCCCAACTCCCTCCAGGTCCAGGAAGGTGAGCAACCAAATTGACAAGGCTCACACAGAACCCGTCCTTGTCGTAGAGACCAAGCCCATCGCCATTGTCCTTGGCTTCTCGGTCAGCCTCCACCGTCAGCCACATTCAGAGAGTCCGGTTTGGTCGGATGTTCCATCAGTCCCATTCCAACTGGACTTGGTGATCTCCCGTTAGTTCTGTTCCGCCGTCTCAGTGGGTGAACGCATCCCTCACGGTTCTGACTTTCTTTCTCATGTTCTCTCTCCTTCTGCTCCTCATCAGGACCTTGGGAGCTCAATCCGGTGCTTCTATGTGGGGCTCTGTTTCTATCTCCATCCATCGCCAGGTGAAGGTTCTATGGTGATATGCAAGATATTCATTGAGTATGGTTATAGGATCTGGCCTTTTTCGGCTCCCTCTCCTCAGCTGCCCAAGGAACTAGCTGGGGGCCTCTCCCTGGAAACCCGGGAACCCCTCTAGAGTCAAGTCTCTTGACAGCCCTCAGATGGCTCCCTTACTTAAGATATATGCTTCCCTGCTCCCATGTCCACCCTTCCTATATCCCAAGCATCCCATTCCCCCAAGCTCTCCCCGTCCTCCCCTTCATGCTTTTCTCTCCCCATCTTTCCTTGCCCCCATCCCACCCCACCCCCGAGTTCCCAATTTATGCCCAGCAATCTTATCTACTTCCAACATCCAGGAGGATAACTGTATGTTTTTATTTGGGTTCATCTTCTTATTGTCTTCTCAAGGATTACGAATTATAGGCTCGATGTCCTTTAATTATGGCTAAAAACCGATTATGAGTGAGTACATCCCATGTTCATCTTTTTGGTTCTGGGTTACCTCACTTAGAATAGTGTTTTCTATTTCCATCCATTTGCCTGCAAAATTCAAGATGTCATTGTTTTTTATTGCTGAGTAGTATTCTAATATGTATATATTCCACAGTTTCTTCATCCATTCTTCCACTGAAGGGCATCTAGGTTATTTCCAGGTTCTGGCTATTACAAATAATGCTGCTATGAACATAGTTGAACAAATGCTTTTGTAGTATATAACTTTATTTTATGTGGATTGGTGTGAAGGTATCAGATCCCCAGAAACTAGAATTATAGACAGTTGTTAGCTGTCATGTGAGTGCTGGGAATTGAACCCGGGTCCTCTAGAAGAACAGCCAGAATTCTTAACCGGTGAGCCATCTCTCCAGCCCCCAATATGCTGCAGTTTTATGTATTTGTAGACTCAATGCTGGAATCAGCCATTTTTATTTGATTTCTTTTGTTGGAGAATGATAATTAAAACTAAGATCTAGGGACTGAATACCACTGGTGTGTGATTGATCTTCAGCTCATTCAGTAGAAATAACTAGAAAATGTATTTATGGATTATAACCCATATGTTTATATGTGTGTACACTATAGTTATTTCTGTATATGTATATGTTAGGTTAGTACTTTTAGCTGATTCCATACTGATCTCTGTAATCTATATTTACATTCTAGATTCATTCTGGCTTACCCTGTTGCTTATATGTACCCTCTTTCTCCAGCAAATTTGTAGTACATTGTTTGATGTAGTCTGTGCTTAAAATAGTTTTAGAATTGTTCATTTCTGTCTTGTCAAAAGACCCAATCCCTTATCAACTACAGTATAGTCTTTATGTACAGTTATGAGTCATTTGTAGTCAAAACAATATTTTCAAAATTTTGTAGGGCATCATTTTGTCTGTTCCTCCTTAGAGAGTTTATGATATATTCTGAAATACAATTAGATTCATCTGTCACAGTCCGTATTCTGTTTTTTGGGTTCCCCTTCCTCCTCCTTCATGGTTGATTTAAAAAAAAGAGGCCTTCATCAATATGGCCTTATGAGTTAAGGTGCTTTGCTGTCAAGTCTGATGACCTTTTTGACCCCTGACTTGCACAAGTTGTCCTATGATGTCCTCCACATGTGTACTATGACATACGAATGTACACGTGTGCATGCCTGCAAATGAATAAGTGAATGTTATAATGTAAAATATTTAAATGACTAGATTAAGAATACTACTGGCTGGTTTTGTATGTCAATTTGACACAAGCGAGAGTCATCAGAGAGGAAGGACCCTCAGTTAATGAAATGTCCCCATGAGATCCAGCTCAAAGGCATTTTCTCAATTAGTGATCAGTAGGGGAGGGCCCAGACCATGGTGGGAGGTGACATGCCTGGGGTGTTGGTGCTGGGTTTTATGAGAAAGTAGGGTGAGCAAGACAATGGGAAGCAAGCCAGTAAGCAGCACCTATCCATGGCCTCTGCATCAGCTCCTATCTCCTGGATTCTGCCCTGTTGAGTTTCTAAACCTGACTTCCTTCAGTGATGAACAGCTATGTGGAAACGTAAGCCAAATAAACCCTTTCTTTCCCAACTGACTTTGGTCGTGGTGTTTTGTCACAACAGTAGAAGCCCTGGCTAAGACCAGTTGGTACCAGCAGTGGAGTATTGCCTTGACAACCCAAACCATGCTTTGTTTGAAGGAATATGAACCTTGGGGCTGAGGATTAAAAAAGCAGTTAAACTCTTTAAATGGTGCTCAATGGGCCATACTAATAGGGGCTTGGAAGAGAGTGGTACTGAGTGTGATTTGATGAGCTGTGGGGCCTTGCTCACAAGCTTGCGGAGGAGAATTTTGGTATGTGGTAGTGCTAGAGATAGTTCTTGTGATGTTTTGGTGAAGAATGGGGCTACTTTTTTGCCCTTGTTCCAAGAGTCTGCCTGAGGCTAAAGTGAAGAGTTTTGAATTAATTCCGTTGGCAGAGGAAATCTCAAAAACAGCCTAGTGTAGACTCTGTCATGTGGTTATTAGTGGAAACTTTTATGAAGATTTATAATGTAAAGGAGTGAGCTGAACAAGGAGATAAACAGATAAGAAATAGAATAAAGAGAGTGGTGACCTCAGGGCAAGATCCCACCCAGCTAAATTTCCAATTTGTCTAAAGAAACTAAAGAAAAGCTTAGAACTGGGTGTAGTGGTGCACACCTTAATACCAGCACTTGGAAAGCAGAAGACTGGCAGGTCTCTGACTTTGAGGCCACTCTGGTCTACAGAGCAAGTTTCAGAATATCCAAGCTTAAACAGTGAAGGTAACCATCGAAAAAAGAAAGTTGGTGAAGATATAATTAAAAAGAAGGAACCAATAAGCAGCAGAACTTGGCATCTTTGGCCTGGAATTTGCCTCAGTGACTAAGGAAAGTTATTTGAACCTCAGGGGACTCACTCAAGAGATTTCACAGAATTTTAGTCTGTTGCCTAAAGATCACTCTTGTGGTATTTTGGTGAAGAAAGTGGCCACTTTTGCCTTTGTCTGAAGAGTCTGCCTGAGGCAAAAGTGAAGAGTTTTATATTAATTACATTATCAGAGGAAATCTCTAAATAGTCTAATAGACTCTTTTTTGGATATTAATGGTACCTCTAATGAAGATTTATAATAAAAAGGAGCAGGCTGAACAGGGTGAATTACAAATTGTAAAATTTAAGGAGTAAAGGAACACCAAAAAGTGGAATAAAACTAAATCCTGTGTTCGAGGAGATAAACAGAAATGGAATAAAGGAGTGATAACCTCAGGGCAAAGACCCCACCAGCTAAGTTTCCATCTTGTGAAAAAGAACTAAAGAAAAACTGAGAGCCCAGCGTGGTGGTGCACAGCTTGAATCCCAGTACTGGAAAGGCAGAGGCTGTGGGTCTCTGAGTCAACCAGGTCTAGAGATCCAGTTTTAGTACAGCCAGTTTGGGCCGTGAAGGACAGAAAGATGTAATTGAATGAATGAGGGGCCATGTTCTAGCCCCAGCAGGCAGCTGAACTTGGAAGCTTCGGCCACTTGTTTCTGAATTTAAGGATAGAAGAAAGGGGTTATAGAATTTGTTCCTGAGACTAAAGTAAACAAACCTCCAAGGCTAGATGTGTGTCAGGGGTGTTCCTGAATGGAGGCCTAGAGAAACCATTGCTTGAAGCTGTGAAGGTGAGGCCTGGATTGCCTTGGAGACTCCAAGATGTTGGATATGCCAGAACCATGGGATACTTGCCGAGGAGAGCTGCTAACGGGGAGTGGAGCCAGGCCAAGAGAAAGAAATGTGTTGCAATCAACAGACCTGAATGGGGCTGGAAATCTGAAGAGCTGACGTCAGACAGGGAGCTGTAGAGTTTGGAGTTTGACCATCTGGTTTTTAGTCTTACTTTGATCCAGTATTTCCTCGCTATGCTCCCTTCCCTACATTTTGGAATGATAATGTATGTATTGTATGTAAAAGTGTGTGATTTGCTTTTTGCTTTTGATTTTAGAGACTTTGCACTTTAGACTTTTAAATAAATAGACTGTTAGATGAAACCATGGGAACTTTTGAAGTTGGACTGATTGCATTTTTGCATTCTGATATTACTGCAAGCCTGTGGGGGCCAGGGAGTGGAATATGGTGGTTTGAAAGAAAATGGTACCCAGTGAGAGTAGCACTATTAAGAGGCATGACTTTGTTGGAGGAAGTGTGTTACTGTGCAGGCAGGCTTTGAGATCTCATGCCCAAGCCACACCCAGTGAGATAGATCACTTCCTGTTGCCTGAAGGTCAAAGTGTGTGGCACTCTGTTACTTCTCCAGTTCCATGTCTGTCTGGATGCCACCAAGTCTCGTTGTGACAATAATGACCCAAACCTTTGAAATGTAAGCTGCCACTTCAATTAAAAGCTATCCTTTATTAAGAGCTACAGTGGTCATGATGTTTCTTTATGGCAATAGAAACTCTACCAAGACAAGAATTAATATTCCTTTTCTTCAGTATTGGAGTCCATCCTTTCTTCTTTCCTGAGGGCTGCCATGGCCTAGGTATCCTGTTGTCAGGAGTCTGTCTTTGAATCTCTTGATGCTTCTCTTGGCACTTTCTCTCGAAGTTCCTTCCTCTCTGTAATACCTGAAATAATGCTGAATCTCTCAATAAATTGACTTGATTGAGGATCCAATTACCTCTGGAATTCTGTTTCTGTGAGAAGGCACTTTTGTTTTGTTTTATTTTGTTTTTTGTTTTTTTTTGAGATAGGGTTTCTCTGGCATTGGAGCCTGTCCTGAAACAAGCTCTTGTGGACCAGGCTTGTCTTGAACTTACAGAGATCCACCTGCCTCTGCCTCTTGAGTACTGGGATTAAAGTCATGCACTACTACTGTCCAGCTGATAAGGCACTTTTTAAAAATTTTTTATTGAGCTCTGCATTTTTCTCTGCTCCTCTCGCTGCCTCTCTCCTCCCCTTCAACCCCAAGGTCCCCATGCTCCCAATTTACTCAGGAGATCTTGTCTTTTTCTACATTCTACTTCCCATGTAGATTAGGTCTATACATGTCTCTCTTCATCAAGCTGGATTGAATTTCAGGGAGACTAATACAGGTGGTTTATTCCCAATGTGTTTAAGTCCAGTACAGTTTGATTAAAAAAAAGTTTGCTGGTGTGATACAATCCCATGGCACAAGGAGGCTGAAGGAGTTCCCACAGCACCATTAGTGTAGTCGAAAAGCATGTGTGGGCCTCTTGGCTGCTGGATGATGGAGGAGAGTTATCTGTCTATGTTTCTTTCATTGGTTAATTAATAAAGAAAACTGCCTTGGCCCTTTAAGAGACAGAAAATTAGGTAGGTGGAGTAGACAGAACAGAATTGTGGGAACAAGAAAGTAGAGTGGGGGAGACGCTTCAGGCAGTCGCCATAGTGAGTCTCCATGCTTCTCCTCTCCGAGATGGACGCAGGTTAAGATCTCTCCTGGTAAGCCACACCTCGTGGTGCTACACAGATTACTAAATATGGGTTAAAGGAAGATGTGAGAATTAGCCAATAAGAGGCTGAAACTATGGGCCAGGCAGTGTTTTAAAGGAGTACAGTTTCCGTGTGGTTGTTTCGGGTGTGGAGTTGGCCGGCGGCCGGGTGGCGGGACGCAGCCCCGCCGCTTCACACTACAGCTGGATTCGGTTATAGCTCTCAGCGCACACAGAGGACTGCACAAGGAAGCATAATTACATTTAATCTCAACTCAGGGTACATGCCATTTCTTCCAAGATTATAGGTTCTAGAAATAGACTACCTGTACTAACTTAAGGGCCTAGAGCTCTGACCTGGTCTCTGTCATACAGGCCATTTGGGCTCTTAGCCACCTCTGGTCCTGCTGAAAGAGCTTGGGGGAGCTTCTGGCTGTAAGGATCGTTTAGATTACTCATCTCCTCTGTCTTGGTTGTAAGAGCTTGATATGGCCTGGCCCATCAGATAATGCACATCACCAGGATATTCATCACTTCCAGTTCTCGGCTTTCTGGATAGAAAACTGGTTTTTCTTCATCTTTCCCATTGAAAAGACAGTTCTGTGTGCCTAATATTCCTGGTTTCTCTGGAGATCTGTAGGTTCAAGAACCGTCATACTATGCTCCTAACAAGGAGTTTTTAAGGGCTGGGAAGATAGCTGGTAAAGTGCTTGCCTTACAAGCTTGAGGACTAGAGCTTGAGTCCCAGCACCCAGGTAGAGTTCTGGGCATGGTAGTACTGTGGAGGTGGAGATTGATCCTTTGGGTTCCTGGCAACGTGTCTAGCCTCATTGTGAGCTCCTTTCTCAGAGGAGATGGATGGTATTCCTGAGGACAATACTTGACGTTGTCCTCCAGCCTCTGAACGAGGTTCACATGTGCATATTCACTTCCCTTTACACACAGACATGCATATATGTGTACACACATAGAAATGAAAAGTATTCTAAATTGCCCTTATGTTATTAGTTGAATATAAGGAAGTAGTGATAGAAATTGTTCTCATAGAAATAAAATCAGGTTTGTTAATATTTCAGTGAATAAATATTTGATGCTGCATCTACCTCACATCTTGCCTTTCAACCCCTGCCATTCCCTCTTCTCCTTCATCACAAGTTAAACTAGGAAAACCTGCAGTACATTGTTGGAACATGGTTCAAGAATGGAGTTGTGCTAAGGAGAATTTTGAGTCCTTGTGAGATAACTCCAAAAACAAAAACAAAAACAAAAAAAACAAAGCAAACAACAACGAAAAAAACCCAAGAGTCCTGTGATATCAATTTCTTCAGAACATAGAATTGTTCTTGGAATGTATTTTCATGCTCCTCCCAGTTGTAGCAGATAGGAGCGAGTTTACTTCAGATTATTCATTACAAATGACTATTGATCC
Organism: Arvicola amphibius; assembly: GCF_903992535.2. Taxonomy (NCBI): domain Eukaryota; kingdom Metazoa; phylum Chordata; class Mammalia; order Rodentia; family Cricetidae; genus Arvicola; species Arvicola amphibius. Next base: position 92,876,247 of record NC_052047.1, read on the forward strand.
TATGGAAAAACATGTTTTTGCCATGTTTGGTTTGTTTTTGTGATTATACACTTTACTCTTGTGACTCTTCTTAACCCTCCAAATGAATATAAATTGTCTGATGCTTTAAATAAAGTTGACGATTGCATGAAACTTTGCCTCATTTATCAGCTCTGTTCTCTCAGTCCCATTGCCTCTAAAGTGCTGACAATGTGTGGGCATAGTTTCCCTTGCATAAATACCAAAGGGCTGTTCCCACAGGGATCCTGCCTCATAGTGCTGTTCATTGGCAACACTGGCATTTTAGTATTTCGTTCAATTCCTCGTATAGTCTTTGTTTTTCATACTCAAGAAGTAGAACTGATAATCTTTTGGCCAACAGGTTTCCCCTTTTCCACAGATTCATCGAAAAACTACATTAAGACAAAGACTTTTGAGGGCTTCTGTGCATTACATCTTGCTGTGAGTCAAGGACATTGGAAGATCACACAGATTCTTTTGGAAGCTGGAGCAGATCCTAATGCAACTACTTTAGAAGAAACTACACCGTTGTTTTTAGGTGATGTATGCTATTTTTGGTACAGATGTACTTTGAGAAATATTTTTTTTTAGTAAACTGTTATAGAATATTTCTTTTGGTTCTGAAACTGAAAGGCTATTTTTAAAGGTTTCTCTTTTGTTTTTCTACCCTTGGGTGGTGGTAGTATTCAGGACTTGGAAATGTTTATTTAAAGCTGCAAAACCCATGGTGAGTTGTTGCCCAGGGTAGTGCTGAAGACCAGTGATGCTTGGAGTAGAGCAATCCTTGCAACGTTATCTACTAAGATTTTGTTTCCTTTTTCTTAGTATTAAAGGATTAAGGCTATAAGGAAGAAATAATTTGTTACCTGTCACGAGTCAGACTTCTTCAGGGTGGAACTGTTAATTCCTTAAGGATCATAGCCAAATCTTAAGTTGTCCACTGCTAATAACCATTTATTTTATTCCCTCTATCTCTCTGGTTCTGTTGGAGTCTTAGAAACATTTTTGATTAACTGGTTGACTCAGATTGACTGAGACATGTGGAAATTCAGAGGATGTCATTGAAGTAGAATTAGTATATCTAGACTCTAGTTTGGTCCTACCACATATAACTTGTATGACCACTTATTTATTGCAAGCTTGTTGCTTCATTTAAAAAACGAGAGTATCTATCTAGTATTTGTTAGTCACATGAAAATAAAATATCAGTGGAAGTACTTTTTTGTGAGTGTAAACATTTAAAATTTTTATGTGTTATAAAATTCAGCTTTAAGGTAGGTGTGTGTGTGTGTGTGTGTGTGTGTGTGTGTGTGTGTGTGTGTGTTTGCGTACATATAAGAGCCTGTGCACACAGAAAAAGACATTGGTTTCCTGCACTATCACTCTCTGCAGTATGCCCTTGACACCAGTTCATCATACTGAACCTTAATCCTTCTGCCTCTGTCCCCATAGCCCTGAGGTTATAAATGCATGGTCATGCCTGGGGATTTATGTAGGTACTGGGAATTTGACCTCGGGGCTTAATGCCTGCCTCTGCCTTCTGGGTGCGAGTGCTGGGATTAAAGGCGTGTGCTACCATCGCCTGGCTTCATTATCAATTAATGTAAACATTATTAGATACAAAAGGAAACAAATTGATGGTAAAACTGTTCAGGCAAACCATTGAAACTGTGTAAGTAAAAACAGCTCAGGCTATCTAGGGCCACTTTTGTGAAACAGGTGATCAGAGTTTCATCTTTGGGCTGACTTCACACACCAGTCCTAGGTCATCAGACCAGCTGGGAATTAGGAGTTAGGCTAAAGGATGCCATGGAGCAGTGAGTGAATGCTACTCAGAGTGTCAGTCTGTCCTTGTAAGATGCTTGAGTCAGAATGTGGCATCACACTACTTTATCTTTGAAGTCTCGCCTTGAGCAAAATTTCAGCTAAAGATAATGACAGGGGTAAAGTCGTTTTCCATCTTGGTAAAGCGTCACATCTTGTATGGACTGATGACAAGCAGTTAGCAGATTAACAGCAGTTAGTGAGTGATATTGAGTAGAGCTGCTGTGTAGCATGGTTATGACTATTAACTGGATGATTACATGATCCATTATCCTTTATTCTTCATTGTTACTGCCACTGGTCAGTTATATATGATTATTACTGACTGGTATGGCTGAAAGAAAATTAAACTTTTGCTCCTTCACTAGCAGGAATCTTTGGAATTAAGGATAATTTATGGTATGTACATATTTTCTTTGCTAAGGAATCCTCAGAATAATAATTTATTTCAATAAATCATAATATGGATCAGTACTTGTAAAATTAATTCCTGAAAAGAGAATTTTGCTATATGAATTAAAAACTTGAGTCATAGTAAAAGTTATGTAACCTAGTGTTAAAGCTTTTGGAGAAGATGTCTTAGAAGACTGTCTAAGTTTAGGGCGGCTGTTTTACTCTTGTTCTTTAGTGGTGGTAATGGACCCCAGGGTCTCACACATGCTATGTATTTTCTGAACCACTCAGCTAGCATCCCTTAGGGATATTAGATTTTAAAAATTACAGTGTTTCTCTTAACTTTGTGCAAAGAAAATAGATGGAATGCTAATTAGTACATAAAAGGATAATAGAATTTTAGGGTTTGTCTTATATGTGACTGGAGGATGTGTTTTTCTGGATATGATTTCTCTGTTATCTAAATGGCCATTAGAAATATCAGTGATAACATGTAGAACTGTATTTGGATAGTCACCATGACGTTTTTCTTATACTATGAAGCCTTGATTTTCCCCATCAATTATTTATGTTTACGATTGTTAACCACTGGGCACATACAAAGTTTGTTGTTTTAGACTGTGAAGTCTTGACTGGACTGGAACTTGATATGTAGACCACGTTGGCCTAGAACTCAAGAGATTTTCCTGCCTGTATTTCTTGCCTGCTGTAATCAAATGTGTGCACAACACCTGGCTTTATATATGAGGAATTTGTAAGATAGAATTATAGCTTTATAATTAGACAAAAATCTTGTAAATGTCAATAAAATATTGAACATTTGAGGGTAAAGATTAATGGTCATGATACATTTTAGAAATCTTTCTGAATGTGTGTGTGTGTGTGTGTTTGTGTGTGTGTGTGTGTGTGTGTGTGTGTGGGAGTGAGAGAGAGAGAGAGAGAGAGAGAGAGAGAGAGAGAGATTTAATTTCAATTTTTAATGGGAAAGTCCCACTTTATAATCATGTTTATAAACTTTAGTTAAGAAATGAGGAGTAATAGTGGACAATCCTATATTCCTAATGACAGTCTTGAAATGATAGATTCAATGTCCTTCCTCGTCACACACAAGCAGTGTGTGTGTGTGTGTGACGAGGATGTCCTGCTTGTGTGTGACGAGGAAGGACATAATCACAACTAATCGGTAATAATCATTTGGACCAGAATAGTCCTTAACTCTGTTGTCTTTGCAGTAGTCAAAGTCTTACTTGTCTGTAGTCAAAACCAAACTTGAGGATACACAGATTAAATGAACAGATTAAAAGGGAAAAGTCATTATAGTTTTTGTCCTGGTTCCTTCAGATGTCATCATAACCACAGGACCAGAGAAAGCTGCAACAGATAACAAATAACCTCTGGTTCATAAAAGATGTAGTGAGAAAAGCTTGGCATAAACTGATATAACAAAAACCCATTTTACTGTAGAATTGTATAGAAAATTAAGTACATAACAGAGAATAGAGTACATATAGAACTCGACCTGGAAGAAGGGGGAAGTGTCTAAACTTTCAGCTGGACAGCCCTGCTCTCTAGGGGCCATCCCTATTCAAACCACCACATAACGTTTGTCTTCTGTGTATAGACTGATTCTGGAACAGTGTTCTATAGTAGACTTCTCATATGGGTTAGCAATAATCTAGTGTAAGAAGAAGTTTGTTTTATTTCATAGTATTCCTTGTCACATTTTTACTGTTGAGAATCACATGAATTATCACTGCATTCAAGTGTTAAAAGTGTGTGTAAGCACATAGTTCAGGAAAAGACAGTTTAGTTCCCAAACTTTGTATAAATGTATCGATATACTACAATTCAAGTTTAGTAATTATATGTCTCCAATAAACAGTAAACAATTCTCCAGTATTACTGTAATGATTAAATTGATGAAGTATTTTGCCATAAACATGTTATTTAGTTTCTAAGCTAATCAATTATGATTGAAATAGATTGCAGACAGTATGTTTAAATATTAGTTGTATATCTCAAAATTGGGTGAATAAAATCAGTTTCAAGTATATTTCAGGGATCTGCCTCCCTCTAGCTCTCCAATGCTAGGTTTATAAGTGCTGCCTATCATGTCTTGTTTTTTGTCTTTTTATTCCCCACCCCCCTTCTTAAAGGGTGCATTTGTGGTGCATTTGTCTGTGCACCACATGTGTTCAGTGTCTAAGGAATCCAGAAGGGGCTAGAGCCACAGATGGTTGTGAGCCACCATGTGGGTTCTGAGATTTGATCCTGGGTCCTCTGAAAAAACAGCTAGTGTTCTTAACCACTGAGCCACCTTTCCAGCCCCATGTCTAGTTTTTTAAGAGTATGTTATGGGGATCAAATTTAGGTCCTTAAATGTCCATGGTACTTCACCAATGGAGCTATCTCCCCAACCCTGGACTTCTTTTTCTTTATTCTTCAATTTTCTGTAGTTTGAAACTAATACATGTGGGTATAGTTTATTTTAAATCTGAATGTGTGTACATGTATGTGTGAAAGATATGTGCGTGTAGTGGGTGTTTCAAATATAGAGGTCATAGGAGAACCTTAGTTGTCCCCGCCTTGTTAGAGTCAGGGTCTCTTGTTCACCCCTGCATACTCCAGTCTGCCTTCTGAGCTTCTGTACATCTACCCATCTCTGCTTCAGTTGTAGCTGAGGGAGCGCTAGGATTACAGCCCAGGTATACATGTGTTCTGGGGACTTACATAGCAAGGGTATTCCTCACAGAGCCATATCCCTAGCCCAATATGCAGAAAGGCCTATGCACATGAAATCAGGCTGAGATAGTTATGATAAATGTTTAGGAATGATCATAGCATTGTGCATTCCAAGTTGTATAAAATGATTAGAACTTTGTAAAACTGTCGAGTCCTACAAATACCTTTTTGCTGACTGTAATTTCTCTGATTGCTGTATTGCAGCTGTTGAAAGTGGACAGATAGATGTTCTGAAGCTGTTACTTCAACACGGAGCAAATGTCAATGGATTCCATTCTATGTGTGGATGGAATTCCTTGCACCAGGCTTCTTTCCAGGTAATCTCTGAATTTATTTTTTCATTTCCATGTAAATTGTGTGTCTTACCTTTTTATAATGGCAGTTCTATAGAGTTCTTGCTTCTTACTTGCCTATGGTTTGTAATGATTAGTACAGCACAAAAAAGGCAGTCTAAATACTAATGACCATTCTAAATAAGCAAGCTGCTATAGGACCAGAGCTGCTTTGGTCTGTAGGGATTATCTAAATTTAAAATGTTGGTACATAGTTATGAGGTGATCAGAATCTGTGGGATAAGGAAAAATGGTATATTTTATTATAATTACATGTTTAGAAGGCATGTTTATTACTGCTTGAGTTAGTAATCTAACTTTATATGACTTTAAGGGTTAAAATTGCTAGAGACCAGTTTTTAGTATGTTTATACTTAATGGGTTGTGCAGAAGTGTAGGGTAATCTGATTAGTCATGTCTTTTCTATCCATTTTATCAAGACACTGCATTTTTTCTCAAAGTTTTTCTTTACTGAGAAGATAAGAAAAGTAAAATACAACAAGAAAGATTTTTTAATATAAAATATGTATCTGTGCTTCAGGGAAATGCTGAGATTATAAAACTGCTTCTTAAAAATGGAGCAGACAGAGAATGCCAGGATGACTTTGGAATCACACCCCTGTTTGTGGCTGCTCAGTATGGGAAACTAGAGAGCTTGAACATTCTTATGTCATCTGGTAAGAGCCTTTGTGCTAGGAAGATCATGTTTTTAAATGGTATTCCTGGAAAGAATTATTCTTGAATTAGGTGATGAAATTTATGTAAGTTGCAAATAAAAGTGTACACAGTTGATGTCAGTCCTGGTTATTATTAAGTATGTTACCAGCAATGACACACATTCTTCTTAGTGATCTACGTAGGAATATGGTCGTCCTGAGCAAGCTTCTTGCAGTTCAGTGGCTTTCTAGGTACACATCTACTCTAGGATTAGTTTATTAGATGGTCATTTTGTGTATTAAGCCTTTGAGTTGTATGTTTTGTGTGGCATCTATCTTCCCCAAACTCACTTGCTCACTCCCACCCTGTGTGTGCGTGTGTATGTGTGTGTATGCGTATATGTGTACACTTAATGTGAATGGGAATGTGGAGGTCAGAGTTCAGTATTAATGTCTTTATTAGTTAGTCACTCTGTGCCTTATGTTTCTGAGAAAGGTTCTCTCACTAAGCCTACAGCTCACTGATCCGGCTTTCCTGGCTGACCAAATCTCCCTGTCTCTTCCTCACTGCTGGGGATCCAGACACAGGCCTCATGTTTGTGCATCAAGCATTTAACCAAGTGAGTCAGAGGTCTGGCCAGAGCAAATGGTTTGCTAATTGTCTGATTATTTAAATGGAACTTTTTCAAAACATGTTTGCATTGTTTTGTGATAATGGCAGAATAACCAGCTAAATGATTCTCTGTGACTGCATAGACATGCAGCCTTGCCAGAGAAGGCAGTGTTACCATGCCATTATTTTTGTGACATCTTCAGACCAGAGGGGTTCACTATATAGAAGGGCTTTAAAAGTCTTGCAGGGTGCATGCTCTGGCAGAGCTAAGCTGAGAAGTCATGGGTAGTCAGAGGAGGGACTTGTCACCAGATTTTCTGACAGGTCTATGTACTCACTTCCTGAACAGCCAGGACTACATTAGAGAGACCCTGTGTCAAAAACAAAACAAACAAACAAACAGAAAAATAAACCCTCCAAATAGATCAAAGCTTAACAAAAAAACGGCATATATTTTTTTTTCTCATTTTTTTATTAAAAATTTCCAACTTCTCCCCTCCTACTCCCCCTTCCTTCCCCTCCCTTCCACCCATACCCCTACTCCACCCCTCTCCAAGACAAAGAGCCATCAGGGTTCCCTTCACTATGTTAAGTCCAAGGTCCTCCCAGCTCCCACTAAATCCAGGAAGGTGAGCAACCAAACTGACAAGGCTCACAGTGAGCCCATCCATGTTGTAGAGTTCATGCTCATTGCCTTTGTCCTTGGTTTCTCAGTCCTCATCCACCGTCAGCCACTTTCAGAGAGTCCGGTTTGGTCCCCTGTTCCATCAGTCCCATTCCAACTGGACTTGGTGGTCTCCCGTTAGATCTGTCCCACCATCTCAATGGGTAAACGCACTCCTCACGGTCCTGACTTCCTTGCTCATGATCTCCCTCCTTTTGCTCCTCATCGGGACCTTGGGAGCTCAGTCTGGTGCTCCTATGTGGGGCTCTGTCATTTTCTCCATCCAGTGCCAGGTGAAGGTTCTATGGTGATATGCAAGATATTCATGAGTATGGCAATAGGATCTGGACATTTCTGGCACCCTCTCCTCAGCTGCCCAAGGACCTAGCTGGGGGCGTCTTCCTGGACACCTGGGAACCCCTCTAGAGTCAAGTCTCTGCCAACCCTAGAATGGCTCCCTTAACTAAGATATATAATTCCTTGTTCCCATATCCACCCTTCCTATATCCCAACCATCCTATTCCCCCAAGCTCTTCCCATCCTCCACTTTCACACTATTCTCTCCCCATCCCCACATCCCCCCATCCCACCCCACCCCCATATTCCCATTTTTTGTCCGGCAATCTTGTCTACTTCCAGTATCCGGAGGATAACTATATGTTTTTCTTTGGGTTCACCTTCTTATATAGCTTCTCTAGGATTTTTTACGAATTATAGGCTCGATGTCCCTTATTTATGGCTAGAAACCAATTATGAGTGAGTACATCCCATGTTCATCTTTTTGGGCCTGGGTTACCTCACTCAGGATGGTGTTTTCTATTTCCATCCATTTGCATGCAAAATTCAAGATGTCATTGTTTTTTACCGCCTAGTAGTACTCTAGTATGTATATATTCCACACTTTCTTCATCCATTCTTCCACTGAAGGGCATCTAGGTTGTTTCCAGGTTCTGGCTATTACAAATAATGCTGCTATAAACATAGTTGAACAAATGCTTTTGTAATATGATTGGGCATCTCTTGGGTAAATTCCCAAGAGTGGGATTGCTGGGTCCTGGGGTAGGTTGATCCCAAATTTCCTGAGAAACCTCCACACTGCTTTCCAAAGCGGTTGCACAAGTTTGCATTCCCACCAGCAATGGATGAGTGTACCCCTTACTCCACATCCTCTCCAGCAAAGGCTATCATTGGTGTTTTTGATTTTAGCCATTCTGACAGGTGTAAGATGGTATCTCAGCGTTGTTTTGATTTGCATTTCCCTGATTGCTAAGGAGGTTGAGCATGCCCTTAAGTGTCTTTTGGCCATTCGGACTTCTTCTGTTGAGAATTCTCTGTTCAGTTCAGTGCCCCATTTTTTAATTGGGTTCATTAGCATTTTAAAGTCTAGTCTCTTGAGTTCCTTATATATTTTGGAGATCAGGCCTTTGTCTGTTGCGGGGTTGGTGAAGATCTTTTCCCAGTCAGTAGGCTGCCTTTTTGTCTTAGTGACAGTGTCCTTTGCTTTACAGAAGCTGCTCAGCTTCAGGAGGTCCCATTTATTCAATGTTGCCCTTAATGTCTGTGCTGCTGGGGCTATACGTAGGAAGTGGTCTCCTGTGCCCAAATGTTGTAGAGTACTTCCCACTTTCTCCTCTAACAGGTTCAGTGTGTTCAGATTGATATTGAGGTCTTTAATCCATTTGGACTTGAGTTTTTTGCATGGTGATAGACACGGATCTACTTTCATTCTTCTACAGGTTGAGATCCAGTTATGCCAGCACCATTTGTTGAAGATGCTTTCTTTCTTCCATTGTGTGCTTTTAGCTCCTTTATCAAAAATCAGGTGTTCATAGGTTTGTGGGTTAAGATCCGGGTCTTCTATTCGATTCCATTGGTCGACTTCTCTGTTTTTATGCCAATACCAAGCTGTTTTCAATACTGTAGCTCTGTAATAGAGTTTGAAGTCAGGGATGGTAATGCCTCCAGAAGTTCCTTTATTGTATAAGATTGTTTTGGCTATCCTGGGTTTCTTGTTCTTCCATATAAAGTTGTCCTCTCAAGATCAGTGAAGAATTTTGATGGGATCTTTAAGGGGATTGCATTAAATCTATAGATTGCCTTTGGTAGTATTGCCATTTTTACTATGTTGATCCTCCCAATCCAAGAGCAAGGGAGATCCTTCCATTTTCTGGTATCCTCTTCAATTTCTTTCTTCAAAGACTTAAAGTTCTTGTCAAATAGGTCTTTCACTTCCTTAGTTAGAGTTACCCCAAGATATTTTATGCTATTTGTGGCTATCGTGAAAGGTGACGCTTCTCTGATTTCTTTCTCTGCTTCCTTATCCTTTGTATATAGGAGGGCGACTGATTTTTTGGAGTTGATCTTGTATCCTGCCACATTACTGAAGGAGTTTATCAGCTGTAGGAGTTCTTTGGTGGAGTTTTTCGGGTTGCTTATGTACACTATCATATCATCTGCAAATAACGAAAGTTTAACTTCTTCCTTTCCAATTTGAATCCCCTCGATCCCCTTGTTTTGTCTTTTTTTTTCTCATTTATTTTAAAGATTCCCATCTCTTCCCCCTTCCCTCCCCTCCCTTCCACCCATACCCCTACTCCACCCCTCTCCAAGACAAAGAGCCATCAGGGTTCCCTTCACTATGTTAAGTCCAAGGTCGTCCCAGCTCCCCCTAAATTTAGGAAGGTGAGCAACCAAACTGACAAGGCTCACAGTGAGTCCATCCATGCTGTAGAGTTCATGTTCATTGCCGTTGTCCTTGGTTTCTCAGTCCTCCTCCACCTCAGCCACTATCAGAGAGTCCGGTTTGGTCCCCTGTTCCATCAGTCCCATTCCAACTGGACTTGGTGGTCTCCCGTTAGATCTGTCCCACCGTCTCAATGGGTAAACGCACTCCTCACGGTTCTGACTTCCTTGCTCATGATCTCCCTCCTTTTGCTCCTCATCGGGACTTGGGAGCTCAGTCCGGTGCTCCTATGTGGGGCTCTGTCATTTTCTCCATCCAGTGCCAGGTAAAGGTTCTATGGTGATATGCACGATATTCATGAGTATGGCAATAGGATCTGGACATTTCTGGCACCCTCTCCTCAGCTGCCCAAGGACCTAGCTGGGGGCGTCTTCCTGGACACCTGGGAACCCCTCTAGAGTCAAGTCTCTGCCAACCCTAGAATGGCTCCCTTAATTAAGATATATAATTCCTTGTTCCCATATCCACCCTTCCTATACCCCAACCATCCTATTCCCCCAAGCTCTTCCCATCCTCCACTTCACATTTTTCTCTCCCCATCCCCCCTCCCCCATCCCACCCCACCCCCATATTCCCATTTTTTGTCCGGCAATCTTGTCTACTTCCAGTATCCAGGAGGATAACCATATGTTTTTCTTTGGGTTCACCTTCTTATATAGCTTCTCTAGGATTTTTACGAATTATAGGCTCGATGTCCTTTATTTATGGCTAGAAACCAATTATGAGTGAGTACATCCCATGTTCATCTTTTTGGGCCTGGGTCACCTCACTCAGGATAGTGTTTTCTATTTCCATCCATTTGCATGCAAAATTCAAGATGTCATTGTTTTTTTACCGCCTAGTAGTACTCTAGTATGTATATATTCCACACTTTCTTCATCCATTCTTCCACTGAAGGGCATCTAGGTTGTTTCCAGGTTCTGGCTATTACAAATAATGCTGCTATAAACACAGTTGAACAAATGCTTTTGTAATATGATTGGGCATCTCTTGGGTAAATTCCCAAGAGTGGGATTGCTGGGTCCTGGGTAGGTTGATCCCAAATTTCCTGAGAAACCTCCACACTGCTTTCCAAAGCAGTTGCACAAGTTTGCATTCCTACCAGCAATGGATGAGTGTACCCCTCACTCCACATTCTCTACCCTTGTTTTGTCTTATTGCTATTGCTAGAACTTCAAGCACTATATTGAAGAGATAAGGAGAGAGTGGACAGCCTTGTCGTGTTCCTGAATTTAGTGGGATGGCCTTGAGTTTCTCTCCATTTAATTTGATGTTAGCTGTCGGCTTGCTGTAAATAGCCTTTATTATATTTAGGAATGACCCCTGTATCCCTAATCTCTCCAAGACCTTTATCATAAAGGGGTGCTGAATTTTGTCAAATGCTTTTTCTGCATCTAATGAGATGATCATAAGGTTTTTATCCTTCAGTTTATTTATATGATGGATTACATTGATAGATTTTCGTATGTTGAACCAGCCCTGCATCTCTGGGATGAAGCCTACTTGATCATAGTGGATATTTTTTCTAATGTGTTCTTGGATTGTGTTTGCCAGTATTTTATTGAGATTTTTTGCATCGATGTTCATGAGTGAGATTGGCCTGTAATTCTCTTTCTTGGTTGAGTCTTTGTGTGGTTTAGGTATCAGGGTAATTGTAGCTTCATAAAAGGAATTTGGCAATGACTGTTCTGTTTCTATATTATGAAATACCTTAAGGAGTATAGGTATTAGGTCTTCTTGGAAGTTCTGGTAGAATTCTGCATTGAATCCATCAGGTCCTGGGCTTTTTTTGGTAGGGAGTTTTCTGATAACAGTTTCTAATTCTTCGCGACTAACAGGGCTATTAGAACATTTACCTGGTCCTGGTTTAACTTTGGTATATGGTACTTATCTAAAAAAGTGTCCATTTCTTTTACATTTTCCAATTTTGTGGCATATAGGCTTTTGTAGTAAGATCTAATGATTCTCTGAATTTCCTCTGTGTCTGTGGTTATGTCCCCATTTTCATTTCTGATCTTATTAATTTGTGTGTTCTCTCTGCCGTTTGATTAGTTTGGCTACGGGTTTGTCCATCTTGTTGATTTTCTCCAAGAACCAGCTTTTTGTTTCATTGATTCTTTGGATTGTTTTCTGTGTTTCTATTTTGTTGATTTCTGCCCTCAGTTTGATAATTTCCAGTCTTCTACTCCTCCTAGGTGAGTCTGCTTCTTTCTTTTCTAAAGCTTTCAGGTGTGCTGTTAATTCTCCAAAGTGTGCTTTCTCCGTTTTTTTTTTTTTTAAAGTGGGCACTTAGTGCTATGAATTTTCCTCTTAGCACTGCTTTCATAGTGTCCCATTAGTTTGAGTATGTTGTGTCTTTATTTTCATTAAATTCAAGAAAGACTTTAATTTCTTTCTTTATTTCTTCCTTGACCCAGGTGTGGTTCAGTAGTTTACTGTTCAGTTTCCATGAGTTTGTAGGCTTTCTGGGGGTAGCATTGTTGTTGAATTCTAATTTTAATCCATGGTGATCCGATAAGATGCAGGTGGTTACTAATATGTTTTTGTAACTGTGGAAGTTTGCTTTGTTACCGAGTATGTGGTCAATTTTCGAAAAGGTTCCATGAGCCGCAGAGAAGAAGGTATATTCTTTCCTGTTTGGGTGGAATGTTCTATAGATGTCTGTTAAGTCCATTTGGTTCATTACCTCTATTAAGTCTCTTAATTCTCTGTTAGGTTTCTGTCGGGTTGACCTGTCCATTGGTGTAAGAGGAGTGTTGAAGTCTCCCACTATCAGTGTGTTTGGTTTGATGGCTGCCTTGAGTTCTAGTAATGTTTCTTTTATATAAGTGGGTGCTTTTGTATTAGGGGCATAGATATTCAGGATTGAGACTTCATTCTGATATATTTTTCCTGTAATGAGTATAAAGTGTCCCTTTCCATCTCTTCTGATTGATTTTAGTTTGACGTCAGCTTTGTTAGAAATTAGTATGGCCACACCCGCTTGTTTCTTAGGTCCATTTGCTTGATAAACCTTTTCCCAACCCTTTACTCTGAGTAGATGTCTGTCTTTGTGGTTGAAGTTTTTCTTGTAAACAGCAGAATGTTGGATCCTGTTTTCGTATCCAATCTCTTAGCCTGTGCCTTTTTATAGGTGAATTGAGTCCATTGATATTAAGTGATATTAATGACCAGTGGATGTTAACTCCGGTTGTCATTTTTTATTTGGTAGTAGAGATTGTGTGTTTCCTTTCTTTGAGATGTGGTGGTGAAGGGTCGCTAGATGTCTGAGTTATTTTGGGCAATGCTGGACTCCTTTGTTTGTGAATTTCCTTCTATTACTTTCTGTAAGGCTGGATTTGTGGCTATGTATTGTTTAAATTTGTTTTTATCCTGGAATATTTTGTTTTCTCCATTTATAGTGAATGAAAGCTTGGCTGGGTATAGTAATCTGTGCTTGCATCCATGGTCTCTTAGTTTCTGCAAAACATCTATCCAGGACCTTCTGGCTTTCGTGGTTTCCATAGAGAAGCAGGTGTTAGTCTGATAGGTTTCCCTTTATATGTTACTTGACCTTTTTCCTTTGCAGCTCTTAATGTTCTTTCTTTATTCTGTATGTTTTGTGTTTTGATTATAATATGGCGGGGGGATGTTTTTTTTTGATCCAGTCTATTTGGTGTTCTGTAAGCTTCTTGAACCTTAATAGGAATATCTTTCTTTAGGTTTGGGAAGTTTTCTTCTATAAGTTTATTAAATATATTTTCTGGACCATTGAGCTGTAATTCTTCTCCTTCTTCTACGCCTATTATTCTTAGGTTTGGTCTTTTTATTGTGTCCCAGATTTCCTGAATGTTTTGCGATGAGAATTTGTTGGATTTGCTGTTTTCTTTGATCAGTGCATTTATTTTCTCTATGGTATCTTCAGAATCTGAGATTCTTTCTTCTATCTCTCTTTTTTTTTTTTTTTTTTTTTTGGTTTTTCGAGACAGGGTTTCTCTGTAGCTTTTTTAGAGCCTGTCCTGGAACTAGCTCTTGTAGACCAGGCTGGCCTCGAACTCACAGAGATCCGCCTGCCTCTGCCTCCCGAGTGCTGGGATTAAAGGCGTGCGCCACCACCGCCCGGCTCTCTTCTATCTCTTGTATTCTGTTGGTTGTGCTTGTTTCTGTAGTCTCTGTTCGTTTACATAGATTTTCCATATCCAGCTGGCCCTCGGTTTGTGTTTTCTTCCTTGCCTCCATTTCAGTTTTCAAGTCTTGCACTGTTTCCATTATCTGTTTGATTGTTTTTTTCTTGGTTTCCTAGGATATCGTTTACGGATTTACTCAATTCTTCAAACTTTTTGTTATTCTTCTCGTCCATTTCCTTAAGGGAGTTTTTCACCTCCTGTTTAAGGGACTCTATTACTTTCATAAAGTCAATTTTTTCTACTTCTTGATTAGTGTGTTCAAGACCTCCTGTTATAAGTTCGCTGGTTTCTGGTGCTTTCATGTTGTTTTTCAAATTGTTGGAGGAATTCTTGCATTGGCGCCTGCTCATTTCTTCCTTTGAATAATCCCCTTTGGGTCTTCTTTTAGAAGTTCAATTCACCCCAATAAATTCAATTCACTCACCCCAATGAATGATGGATCTTCTGGTAGACAGTCAGGTCTCCTTGCTGGCCAAGCGGCTCACTGACAAAGGGCCTACCTTGCTGCAGGCAGGCTATTGAAACAGGGGACCTCCCACCAGCCTGGGTGCACTCAATTCCAGGTCCCCGGCTCTCAAACAGGCTGAGCTGTGGGATTTTGTGGCCCCAAAGTTGGGAGGATGAGGCGGGGGTGGAGGGGTTCTGGGTGCAAGCTGGGAAGGGACAGGAAGAGAGAGGCAGTATCGGGGAGAATAACCCCTGCAGGAAGAGCAGGAGGTGTGTGTGTATGGGGTGGGGGGGAGTTGGGGAATGTCGGTGGTCCCTCTCGGGGCAGCTGTCGTGATTCAGGCACTCACTCACCCCAGTGAATGATGGATCCTCTGGCAGACTGTCAGGTCTCCTTGCAGGCCAAGCAGCTAGCTGACAAAGGGCCTATCTTGCTGCAGGCAGGCTAATGAAGGACGGGACCTCCCACTGGCCTGGGTGCACTGAATTCCAGGTCCCCAGCGCCTAAACAGGCTGAGCTGTGGGATTTTTGTGGCCCCAAAGACGGGAGGATCAGGTGGGGGTGGGGCGGTTCTGGGTGCAAGCTGGTAAGGGACAGGAAGATAGAGGCAGTATCCAGGGAGAATAACCCCTGCAGGAAGAGCAGGAAGTGTGGGGTGCGGTGGGGGGGGGGAGTTCGGGAATGTCGGTGGTCCCTCTCAGGGCAGTTGCCTAGGTTCAGGCACTCACTCCTCACTCACCCCAATGAATGATGGATCCTCTGGCAGACTGTGAGGTCTCCTTGCAGGCCAAGCAGCTCGCTGACAAAGGGCCTACCTTGCTGCAGGCAGGCTAATGAAGGAGGGGACCCAGGGCATATATTTCTTATTTCTTGTTTTTCCTTATACATCTTTACATAAAGGCAAGATAGAAAGCGAAAGAAATGAACCTTCATGAAGTTGGAGTTGAAGGTGTCTGAGAAATTATGAACTTATATCTTTCTTCTTGAAATGACACATTTTTACATTAAGAACCTCAGACTCTGGGTGTTAAATGCTGACCAGAGATCTAGAAACTAATATTTTTTTTTGGCACAATCAGGACATGTTTATTCTTGTATTTCTTTGTTTTTAATTTTTTTCTCTCTAAACTTATAAATAGCAATTTTTGTATAATTAAAATGTATGAAGGTCTGTTTATAATGTAACTATGAACTTACTTCTAATAATGACCTTCAGTGTCTGTTACTTTTTATACTTTTTCAATTGTAGTCTTAGAGGAACTGATGTTGTCACTCAAACTAGAAGGTTACTTTTGTTTTTTTAAAAAAGCAGGTCTTGCCGTTGACTTCCTCTTTTCTCACTGATTGTGTTTATGTCTCTCTAAAGCTGACAGCAGATGATGTACCAAAGTCATGACAGTTCTAGTTGGCTTTAGTTTACCCTGTGTAGCTTGTTTAAGATGTACTTATGTAAGATTATTTTGAGTAAGATAGTCGGTTTTCCTCTATGTTTTATGGTATTGATACTGAGATATATTAGAGAAATTTAAAAATTAGCCCTATCATGTGATAGTATAAGTCTTAGTAGATTTAATATATTATTTGCTGGTGATAAGATTAGGGTAACCTGCTATTTTTCAAAAGTTTCATAAGTAAGGTCATTTTTAGCCATTCCAAATCTTTGTATGTTTTTTATTCATGGAAACAGGATCTTCCTATGTAGTTTTGGCTGTCCTGAAACTCATTATGTTGACCAAGCTGACCTTTAACTTACGGAGAACTGCTGCCTCTGCCTCCCATGCACTGGGCTTAAAGGCATGCACCACTGTGTCTGACCGCTTTTTCAAATCTGAATATAGTATGAAAATAAGAGAAGTTTTGAATTTAAAATCTGCTCAGATCCATTAAAAATACTTTTTCTCATTTATTGTTGGTTTTACTATACAATACTCATAAAAGAAGAAAAGTAGTAATAAGACTAATTAATATAGTTTTAGTCATAGATCCCATGTATATCAGTGATATCTATTGGTAAATTCCTTCTTAAATCTTAGTCTAAAATCAGTTGTTGACATCCATGAGTGTCATAATTTATGCTTCTCTAGGAGTTATCTTTAATGTTATTTATATTTATTCTTATTTTTTTATTTATTTATTTTTCCTCATGGTTTATTTTTATTTATTTATTTATTTATTTATTTTTTCATGGTTTATTATTTTTTTTATATTTAAAAATTTCCATCTCCTTCCCTCCTCCTCCCCCCCCCCCCCCCCCCCCTCCTCCCCCCTTCCCTCCCCTCCTTCTCCCCCTTCCCTCCCCTCCCCTCCACCCATACCTCCCCTCCCTCCTTCTCAAGGCCAAGGAGCCATCAGGGTTCCCCACTCTATGCTAAGACCAATGTCCTCCCAACTCCCCCCAGGTCCAGGAAGGTGATGGATCAAGCTGAGAAGGCTCCCACAGAGCCCGTCCATGCAGAAGAATCAGAGCCCAGAGCCATTGTCCTTTGCTTCTCAGTCAGCCCCCGCTGTTGGCCACATTCAGAGAGACGGGTTTGGTCGCATGATCCATCAGTCCCATTCCAACTGGAGTTGGTGATCTCCCATTAGTTCTGTCCCACTGTCTCCATGAGTGAACGCACCCCTCTCGTTCCTGACTTTCTCCCTCAAGTTCTCGCTCCTTCTGCTCCTCATCAGGACCTTGGGAGCTCAGTCCAGTGCTCCAATGTGGGGCTCAGTCACCTTCCCCATCTGTCGCCAGCTGGAGGTTCCCTCACGGTCCTGACTTTCTTTCTCATGTTCTCTCTCCTTCTGCTCCTCATCAGGACCTTGGGAGCTCAGTCCGGTGCTCCAATGTGGGGCTCTGTCATTTTCTTCATCTATCGTCAGGTGGAGGTTCTATGGTGATATGCAAGAAATTCATCAGTATGGCTATAGGAACTGGCCTTTTCAGGCTCCCTCTCCTCAGCTGCCCAAGGAACTAACTGGGGGCATCTCCCTGGAAACCTGGGAACCCCTCTAGGGTCAAGTCTCTTGACAACCCTCAGGTAGCTCCTTAAATTAAGATATATGCTTCCCTGCTCCCATATCCACCCTTCCTATATCCCAAGCACCCCATTCCTCCGAGCTCCCCCCGTTCTCCCCTTCACACTTTTCTCTCCCCATCTTCCCTTGGCCCAGTCTTGCCCAACCCTCAAGTTCCCAATTTTGCCTGGCGATCGTGTCTACTTCCAATATCCAGGAGGATTACTATATCTTTTTTTGGGAGTTCACCTTCTTATTACCTTCTCAAGGATCCCAAATTTATAGGCTCGATGTCCTTTAATTATGGCTAGAAACCGAATATGAGTGAGTACATCCCATGTTCATCTTTATGGGTCTGGGTTACCTCACTCAGAATAGTGTTTTCTATTTCCATCCATTTGCCTGCAAAATTCAAGATGTCATTGTTTTTTACCGCTGAGTAGTATTCTAACATGTATATATTCCACAGTTTCTTCATCCATTCTTCCACTGAAGGGCATCTAGGTTGTTTCCAGGATCTGGCTATTACAAATAATGCTGCTATGAACATAGATGAGCATATGCTTTTGTAGTATGATTGGGCATCTCTTGGGTAGATTCCCAATAGTGGAATTGCTGGGTCCTGGAGTAGGCTGATCCCGAATTTCCTGAGAAACCGCCACACTGCTTTCCAAAGTGGTTGCACAAGTTTGCATTCCCACCAGCAATGGATGAGTGTACCCCTTACCCCACAACCTCTCCAGCAAAGGTTATTATTGGTGTTTTGGATTTTAGCCAATCTGACAGGTGTAAGATGATATCTCAAAGTTGTTTTGATTTGCATTTCCCTGATAGCTAGGGAGGTTGAGCATGACCTTAAGTGTCTTTTGGCCATTCGAACTTCTTCTGTTGAGAATTCTCTGTTCAGTTCAGCGCCCCATTTTTTAATTGGGTTAATTGGCATTTTACCGTCTAGTCTCTTGAGTTCCTTATATATTTTAGAGATCAGACCTTTGTCAGTTGCAGGGTTGGTGAAGATCTTTTCCCAGTCAGTAGGCTGCCTTTGTGTCTTAGTGACAATGTCCTTTGCTTTACAGAAGCTGCTCAACTTCAGGATGGTCCCATTTATTCAATGTTGCCCTTAAAGTCTGTGCAGCTGGGGTTATGCGTAGGAAACGGTTTCCCTGTGCCCATTGTTTGTAGAGTACTTCCCACTTTCTCCTCTATCAAGCTCAATGTGTTCAAATTAATATTGAGGTCTTTAATCCATTTGGACTTGAGTTTTGTGCATGGTGATAGATATGGATCTACTTTCATTCTTCTACATGTTGACATCCAGTTATGCCAGCACCATTTGTTGAAGATGCCCTCTTTCTTCCATTGTGTACTTTTGGCTCCTTTATCAAAAATCAGGTGTTCATAGGTTTGTGGTTTAAGATCCGGATCTTCTATACGATTCCATTGGTCAACCTCTCTGTTTTTATGCCAATACCAAGCCGTTTTCAATATTGTAGCTTTGTAATAGAGTTTGAAGTCAGGGATGGTAATGCCTCCAGAAGAACCTTTATTGTATAAGATTTTTTTGGCTATCCTGGGTTTCTTGTTTTTCCATATAAAGTTGATTAGTGTCCTCTCAATCTCTGTGAAGAATTTTAATGGGACCTTGATTGGGATTGCATTGAATCTATAGATTGCTTTTGGTAGAATTGCCATTTTTACTATGTTGATCCTCCCAATCCATGAGCAGGGGAGATCCTTCCATTTTCTGGTATCCTCTTCAATTTCTTTCTTCAAAGACTTAAAGTTCTTGTCAAATAAATCCTTCACTTCCTTGGTTAGAGATACTCCCAGATATCTTATGCTATTTGTGGCTATTGTGAAAGGTGATACTTCTTTGATTTCCCTCTCTGCTTCCTTATCCTTTGTGTATAGGAGGGCGACTGATTTTTTGGAGTTGATCTTGTAACCTGCCACGTTACTGAAGGAGTTTATCAGCTGTAGGAGTTCTTTGGTGGAGTTTTTGGGGTCGCTTATGTATACTATCATATCATCTGCAAATAATGAAAGTTTAATTTCTTCCTTTCCAAATTGAATCCCCTTGATTCCTTTATGTTGTCTTATTGCTATTGCTAGAACTTCAAGCACTATATTGAAGAGATAAGGAGAGAGTGGACAGCCTTGTCGTGTTCCTGAATTTAGTGGGATAGCCTTGAGTTTCTTCGTTTAATTTGATGTTAGCTGTCGGCTTGCTGTAAATAGCTTTTATTATATTTAGGAATGCCCCTTGTATCCGTAATCTCTCCAAGACCTTTATCATAAAAGGGTGCTGAATTTTGTCAAATGCTTTTTCAGCATCTAATGAGATGAGCATATGGTTTTTTTCCTTCAGTTTGTTTATATGATGGATTACATTGATAGATTTTCGTATGTTGAACCAGCCCTGCATCTCTGGGATGAAGCCTACTTGATCGTAATGGATAATTTTTCTAATGTGTTCTTGGATTCGGTTTGCCAGTATTTTATTGAGAATTTTTGCGTCAATGTTCATGAGTGAGATTGGCCTGTAATTCTCTTTCTTGGTTGAGTCTTTGTGTGGTTTAGGTATCAGGGTAACTGTAGCTTCATAGAAGGAATTTGGCAGTGACTCTTGTGTTTCTATATTATGAAATACCTTAAGGAGTATAGGTATTAGGTCTTCTTGGAAGTTCTGGTAGAATTCCGCATTGAAACCATCTGGTCCTGGGCTCTTTTTGGTAGGGAGGTTTCTGATAACAGTTTCTAATTCTTCGCGACTAACAGGACGATTTAGAGCATTTACCTGGTCCTGGTTTAACTTTGGTATATGGTGTTTATCTAAAAAACTGTCCATTTCTTTTACATTTTCCAATTTTGTGGCATACAGGCTTTTGTAGTAAGATCTAATGATTTTCTGAATTTCCTCTGTGTCTGTGGTTATGTCCCCATTTTCATTTCTGATCTTATTAATTTGTGTGTTCTCCCTCTGCCGTTTGATTAGTTTGGCTAAGGGTTTGTCAATATTGTTGATTTTCTCCAAGAACCAGCTTCTTGTTTCATTGATTCTTTGGATTGTTTTCTGTGTTTCTACTTTGTTGATTTCTGCCCTCAATTTGATTATTTCCAGTCTTCTACTTCTCCTAGGTGAGTCTGCTTCTTTTTTTTCCAGAGCTTTCAGGTGTGCTGTTAAGTCACCAATGAGTGCTTTCTCCGTTTTCTTTAAGTGGGCACTTAGTGCTATGAACTTTCCTCTTAGCACTGCTTTCATTGTGTCCCATAGGTTTGAGTATGTTGTGTCTTTGTTTTCATTAAATTCAAGAAAGACTTTATTTCTTCCTTGACCCAGGTGTGGGTCAGTAGTTGACTGTTCAGTTTCCATGAGTTTGTGGGCTTTCTGGGGGGTAGCATTGTTGTTGAATTCTAATTTTAATCCATGGTGATCCGATAAGACACAGGTGGTTACTAATATTTTTTTTGTAACTGTGGAAGTTTGCTTTGTTACCAAGTATATGGTCAATTTTCGAAAAGGTTCCATGAGCCGCAGAGAAGAAGGTATATTCTTTCCTATTTGGGTGGAATGTTCTATAGATGTCTGTTAAGTCCATTTGGTTCATTACCTCCATTAAGTCTTTCAATTCTCTGTTAGGTTTCTGTCTGATTGACCTGTCCATTGGTGAGAGAGGAGTGTTGAAGTCTCCAACTATTAGTGTGTGTGGTTTGATGGCTGCCTTGAGTTCTAGAAGTGTTTCTTTTACATAAGTGGGAGCTTTTATATTAGGGGCATAGATATTCAGGATTGAGACTTCATTCTGATGGATTTTTCCTGTTATGAGTATAAAGTGTCCCTTTCCATCTCTTCTGATTGATTTTAGTTTGAAGTCAACTTTGTTGGAAATTAGTATGGCCACACCCGCTTGTTTCTTAGGGCCATTTGCTTGATAAACCTTTTCCCAACCCTTTACTCTGAGTAGGTGTCTGTCTTTTTGGTTGAGGTGTGTTTCTTGTAAACAGCAAAATGTTGGATTCTGTTTTCGTATCCAGTCTCTTAGCCTGTGCCTTTTTATAGGTGAATTGAGTCCATTGATATTAAGTGATATTAATGACCAGTGGTTGTTAACTTCAGTCATTTTTAGTAGTAGAGTTTGTGTGTTTCCCTTCTTCTAGTTGTGCTGGTGAAGGGTTGCTAGATGCCTGAGTTATTGTGGGCGTTGTTGGACTCCTTGGTTTGTGATTTTCCTTCTATTACTTTCTGCAAGGCTGGATTTGTGGCTGCGTATTGTTTAAATCTGTTTTTGTCCTGGAATATCTTGTTTTCTCCATCAATGGTGAATGCAAGCTTTGCTGGGTATAATAGTCTAGGCTTGCATCCATGTTCCCTTTGTGTCTGTAGCACATCTATCCAAGCTCTTCTGGCTTTCATGGTTTCCATTGAGAAATCAGGTGTAATTCTGATAGGTTTCCCTTTATATGTTACTTGACCTTTTTCCTTTGCAGCTCTTAATATCTGTTCTTTATTCTGTATGTTTTGTGTTTTGATTATTATATGGCGTGGGGATGCTTTCTTTTGATCCAGTCTATTTGGTGTTCTGTAGGCTTCTTGTACCTTCATAGGAACATCCTTCTTTAGGTTGGGGAAGTTTTCTTCTATAATTTTGTTGAATATGTTTTCTGGGCCTTTGAGTTGTAATTCTTCTCCTTCTTCTACCCCAATTATTCTTAGGTTTAGTCTTTTCATGGAGTCCCAGATTTCCTGAATATTTTGTGTTAAGAATTTGTTAGATTTGTTTAGTTCTTTAATCTGTGAGTTTTTTTCCTCTATAGTATCTTCAGAGTCCGAGATTCTTTCTTCCATCTCTTGTATTCGGTTGGAAATACTTGTCTCTGAAGTTTCTGTTCGTTTACTCAGAGTTTCCATTTCCAGTCGTCCCTCAGATTGTGTTTTCTTCAATACCTCCATTTCATTTATCAGGTCTTGTACTGTTTCCCTTACCTGTTTGATTGCTTTTTCTTGTTTTTCTTGTTTTTCTTGGGTATCTTTGAGAGATTTATTTATTTCGTCTACCTTTTTGTTTGTCATCTCCATTTCTTTATGGCAGTTTTTTACCTCCTGTTTAAGGTCCTCTATTATTTTCATAAAGTACTGTTTAATGTCGGTTTCTTCTATATCTTCTGGGGTAGGGTGTTCAATTCTTGTTGTTTCGGGATGTCTGGCTTGTGGTGATGTCATGTTGCCTTTCATGTTGTTGGAGGAGCTCCTGCATTGGCGCCTGCCCATCTCTTCCTTCAAAACAGCCCGGAGGCGTTTGGTGTCCTAGACCAATCTTTGCTGTGACTGAAACTGGTTGGATCTCCCCAGTGCCAGAGGAGGACCTATTCCTTGCGTCACAACCTGAAGAAGCCCGCACTCCCTTGCAGGAATCCTCAGACCTGCCTGGAGGCCAGAGTCTGACTCCTCTGGGTGGATGGCCAGTTCAGATGGAATGTCAGGGCACAGGATCAGGGATTCCAGGCAGCCCAGGGTCGCAGCCCAGACAAAAAGGCCCTCTTATTTTTTTTAAAGACAGGCTAACCTCCAACTTATAGTGCTCTTTTCTCAGACTCCCAAGAGCTGGAATTGTGGCCTTCATCACTACATCTAGCCTCCTTTCCTTTAAAATCTTTATACTTTGGGCTTGAGAGCTGGCTCAGTGGCTAAGAGCATGTGCTGCCCTTGCAAAAGGGTGGGGTTCAGATCCGGCACCCATGTTAGGTAGGCTCACTATTTATGAACTCTAGCTCCAAGGGATCCAATGCACCCTTCTGGCCTTATGGATACTTGCATGCACATGCACAGATAGGTATATACATAGACACACACATACACATATACACAAATCATGAATACACATTGAAATAAATCTTTAAATGCTATCTGTACTTTGAAACCAAAGTATTGTTGGAAGAGGGATTTGAATATCCTTCATGCCTTCACGGAATATTTTTTTTTCGTATAAAAGTGCATTCTAAAATATAAATGATTATTTGTGCTCTTACTGTTGGAGACTGAAAACAATTTAAATGATTGTCAACAGGTTAGTAAATACGTATACTTTCTCTAACAGCATCCACTAAGGGTGGAAGCTGCTGCACTATGAAAGCTTTTTGTGGCAGTTTGAAATTTGTGTTACCGTATTTTTAACCACCTATGAGAATTATTGTTTAATATTTTGTTTCGTGTTAGGTGCAAATATCAATTGTCAAGCCTTGGACAAAGCTACTCCATTGTTTATTGCTGCACAGGAGGGTCATATAAAATGTGTGGAACTTTTGCTGTCCGGTGGGGCAGATCCTGATCTTTACTGCAATGAAGACAATTGGCAGTTGCCTATTCACGCTGCTGCACAAATGGGCCATACAAAGTAAGTGTTCAAAGTGGAATAAAAATGTTCTCCGAATTAAAAGCAAATTAAGGGTAGATCTGAGTCATACCTTTACCTCCAGGTAAGTCCTTGGTCCTTCCTTTCTGTAACCAATTTGTGGGATGCCTAGATTTCTTCCTCATCTCCCCATGCTGATTTCATCTCCTCAGCTCCTCTAAAGTTTTGAGGAAGAATGAGTAGAGATGGAATAGGTACTGGATCTTTCTCAGGGTTTTTTCAGCTAATGGCAGTCCTTTCCCTTTCCTCCTTGTCTTTAACCTACACATCTTCAGCTAGCAGGATGATGGCCTTACCAGTATGTAGTATCTCCCTGCAGGAAGCTTTTATGTGTGATGAGTAGTCCATCCCATCCTAAACCGTTTGATTAGATTTATTACCTAATCTCACCTCCAGTCTGGTATTGTCTCCTGCTTCTGGAACTCTTTGCTAAAAGTCCCTAGAAAATTTTTAGCATATTTTAGAGAGAGTATATTGGGGAGTATGGAAATGTTAGTAGTTAGTGACCTGGTTATGTCAGTAAGAATAAGGTTCCCTTCCATAAATCAGTATGGACAGATTTAAAAATCATGTTTACAGTCTTTAGGGTCATAATTACACAATAGTACTTTCTATAGCTATCATTACTGTTGTTCAGTTAAAAATAGCAGAACTATCATTGTCTTTGGACAGTAGGAAGATGGAGCCCTTACAGATCTCTGAAAGCCGTGTGACAGGATGCTTTTGCTAGCTCATCTTTAAAACTTAGACATATCTTATTATGTTTAAGAGGCATCATGTCTATTCTTTTAATAAAATACTTGGTTTCAACTTTGATATTCTACTTGCATTTTAAAATTTATTACCATTTTTTGGGACTTCCATACGTGTTTTGAACCACATTCACACTCCTCCAACATTTCCCAGGTCTACACCCAATTTTGTGTCCGTACAAAAAATGGTTTAGATTAAGTTTCTCTAATTGCTTGTGATTTATTTACAAAATCTTTTAACAGTTATACTCAGCTTAAATTGATACCAAAACTCTCATAAAAATTGTCCTTAGTTGTACCCAATTTTGAGAATTCTCTTGCCACTTATTTCATCCAAACTTGCATTAAAGATGGTCCATCTATGGTTTTAGTTATCCCGCGGTTGTTATTTTAGGTTTTGTTTGTGGCAGGAAAGCAGCCCACTTCTTTATTGATATACCTTGGATGTTAATGATTGCATTTTTTTCTGAACATGTAATATTTTACTATAAATTTTAATTTCTTCTGATTAAAAATGTAATTTCTCATTTCATTGCCACTCACAATTTAAAAATTCTTACTAATAGGCCAGGCGGTGGTGGTGCACACCTTTAATCCCAGCACTCGGGAGGCAGAGGCAGGTGGATCTCTGTGATTTCAAGGCCAGCCTGCTCTACAAGAGCTAGTTCCAGGACAGCTAGGACTATTACACAGAGAAACTGTCTTGAAAAACCAAAAAAAAAAAAAAAAAAAATCTTACTAATGGGAAACAAAACCAATTAGTGTTTAAGAAGGAAAATACTTCATTTTATTTTTTGTTATTATTTGTTTGTTTGTGAAACAGAACTTTGCAAGGTAGCTCTGGCTCCTGGAACTTGTTATGCAGCTGTGTCAGGCCTTGAACTCCTGACTATCCTGTTTCAGCCTCTGACTGCTGACTTATAGGCATGTGTTATCACAACTGGTCATACAATCCCCAGTCCTGGGAATTGAACCCAGTGCCTTCAGCATAGTAGGCAGGCATTCTATCTCTGGGCAATATCCCAGCTACTTCATATTTAATGTAATAAGTATTTAAATGATTTATTAGGTCCTGAAATACTAAACATAAAATTGGATTTGGAAGCATAGGTAATGATGGTGGTAAAACAAATAATAGGGAACAAGGACAACAGACAAATCTACTATAGTAAATATTCCTCCCATTTGTGTATTTGAAGGATCTTGGATTTGTTAATCCCGCTTACTAACCGGGCTTGTGACACTGGTCCAGACAAAGTGAGCCCTGTTTACTCAGCAGTGTTTGGAGGACGGGAAGAGTGCCTGGAAACATTACTGCAGAATGGTTATAGCCCAGATGCACAGATGTGCTTGGTCTTTGGATTCAGTTCCCCTCTGTGCATGGCTTTCCAAAAGGAGTAAGTATGTTTGTTACATTTGCTTATATTGAATTCCCAAGTGACTTTTCTTCATAGTGAAACTTGGTGTCTCTGTTAGTACTAAGTTGCTAACCTAGAAAAGGCCTGCTTCAGGATATGTTGTTCAGTCTAGCAGAAGTGAGGTTGATAACATCAGGTTATTTACCTTCTCTTTTTGGACCTGGATTATACTTTTAGTATAACATCGTTAGGAAATACTTTTAATATATTAATATAAATGCTTAGGCCTACTCTGATGTCTTTGAAATGATTCAAGAATCAAAAATGGAACTTTTATCAAGTAAAGCAGTAACTGCTTCAGGTTATTCAACTATAAACCTTTTAATTAAGTAATCAATTTATTTATTATTTTATGAGCCTTACAATAAAACCTTGTTTTTTAGCTACTGTAACATTAACATATTTGTTAAGTAGCATTTTTTAGTATACATCATAATAAATATATTTTTAAAGTCATACTTTTAATTTTTATACTCAGCTACAGTTCTGTGAAGTAGAATAAATGAAGAGTTAATGCTGCTGTTTGGCCAGTAATTTGACCTTGAGACTCCAGTGGACTTCAGTAGCTGAGGGTAATTGCTGAGGGTTTTACTGTAGACCTTAGTAGGTGACTGTGGTTGCTGACACTTTTAATCCCAGCACCCTGGGGTAGAGGAAGGTGAATCTCTTTAAGTTCAAGGCCAGCCTTGTTTCCACTTGGAGAGTTTCAGTACACCCAGGGATGGATGGATATGTATCTATATCTCTATCTATCTATCTATCTATCTATCTATCTATCTATCTATCTATCTATCTATCTATCTATCTATCTATCTATCGAGACTGTGTCTTAAATAAACCAAAACAAACAACAAAAAAGACATTAAGATTATTGGGTGTGGAGATAGCTCAGTGAGTAAATGTGAGGACTTGAGTTCAAGTCACAGAATCCACACTAATATACTGGGTGTAGTGGTGTGTGCTTTTAATTCCAGAGATAGGGAGCAGGAGACTGAAGGATCCCTGAGGCTCACTGGCTGACTAATCTAGCTTGATAGGTGAGTTTCAGATCAGTGGGAGACTCTTACCTCAAAGTAAATGGATGGATGGCCTTCCTGAGGAAAATACCCAAGGTTGTCTTGTGGCCTCTACATGGACAGACACACATGTGCAATAATAAAACTATAAGAAAAAAACATATAAAGTAATACTTGTGCTCCATTAAAAATACAAATCAGTTGTGTAGATAGATGTTATTTTTAAAGGCCTAACCATTCGTTACTCTTTTTTTAAAAAGATTTATTTATTATGTATATAACATTCTGCCTCCATGTATGCCCACACACCAGAAGAGGGTGCCAGATCTCATTAAAGATGGTTGTGAGCTAACGTGTGTTTGCTGGGAATTGAATTTAGGACCTCTGGAAGAGCAGCCAGTGCTCTTAACCACTGAGCCATCTCTCTAGTCCTCATTTGTTACTCTTAATGACACATTTCTATTATTTTTTTATGAAGATGGGTGTTTTGCCTGCGTGTAAGTTTATGCATTGCATTCACAAAATGTCTGCAGAGGTCAGAAAAGGGAACTGGATCATTGTTAGCTACTATGCTGGAAATCGAACCTGGGTCTTCTGGATTAGCAGCCAGTCCTCTTAACTGCTGAGTCATCTCTCCAGCCCCAGTGCTCTTATTTTGATTGGTCTGAGACTTAGAAGTAGAAGGCCGGGCAGTGGTGGTACATGCCTTTAATCCCAGCACTCGGAAGGCAGAGGCAGGCAGATCTCAGTGAATTCGAGGCCAGCCTGGTCTCCAAGAGCTAGTTTCAGGACAGACTCCAAAGCTACAGAGAAACTTTGTCTCGAAAAAAACAAACAAAAAGTTTACATTAATTGCCAGTTTGTTCCCTTTCTTCATTTCCTTTCCATTCCCCCAACTTTCCCACTGATAATCATTACTACTTGATTTGTAGCTTTAATGTTAGAAGCATAAGCAGTATAGAAAATAACAAAGGAAGTTTTCTAACTTTGTACACCTACAGGTAGAACAGTGTGTGTAGTTGGCAGCATTTGTAGTTACAGCGTCATGCAAACTCTCAGTGAGGACAGCCTACGTCCCTTGACAATCTGTTCCTGGCTTTTCTCATTCTCTTGGCCAAAAGTTTATCATATTCTGCAGCCTCCTCTTACTTCCTTACTGTGTTGTTCCTTTAGAGCAATAGGTTGGCATTTATGCTATAGAACACTTGGATAACAAAAGCCTGAATCATGGGGACTTTGGTCCTGGGTTTCTTAGATTTTTTTTATTTATGGTTTCCTGACAACAAATTGGTGACACCATCTTTGAAAGACTGAACAGTTTTCAGATTCTACTTGTTCTTTTGAGTCTTGACCACTAAGGAATGGTAATATCTCTCAGTTCAGGAATATCACTTTAGTATCCACAATACATCCCTAACAGATTGGTGCTTTCTATCCCCAGTTCTCCTTATAACCCTACCCCTGACTCCTGTGGCCATAGATGCTATCATTTTAATGCTGCAGAAGTGGTTATAAGCATACTACAAATTTCATTGACTTTCTTGAACTCAGTGTTACGGATAGCTAGCTGTGATAGAACTTAATTCTGTCCAGACATTTTCACTGGCCCAGACAGATGACTAGATAAAAACACTCGTCACCAGGTCTGACAACCTGAGTTTTTTTTCATGTAGGTACCATATTTTTGTCTATTTCTAACATGAAACACCATAGTGGTGAAAAATGACCTTCAAGTAAGGTTTTTACTGGGCTTTAGTCTTTAAATCTCTCAGATTTGCTCAGATGATTCACTTGCTCAGATTGTTCACCGTTTAGGTGATGAGCTGTCTCTGTATGTCACAGTTGACTCTTGGTGTTTGTGTCTGCAGGATAGACTTTTTCTCCCACTAGGATCTGAAGAGCTTCCCAAATTTGTCATCAGGGCTTGAGATAGAAAGAAATATGTATTTTAAGAGAAATAGATAGATGAGGTAGAAAGAAATAGATGTATTTTAAGAGAAATATTATTTATATTTTAACATGTGGTTACCTAACTAGGAGAATTTGCTATGCTCAAATGACATGCAATGATCAAGGCCATATAGAGCACTAAGGTTGCTTTTATCTCTGAGCATGCCTTTGTGTTTGAGAGCTTTTACAGTAACTGTCCCAGATGCTCAGAGTGTGCTGACACCATTCTGTGATTCTTCAGTGTATTTCATACTTGCTCTATTTCTTGGAAATCGTACTTTTGATGGAATGGGAGGGCATATGGTAGCACTGGCCAGTTTCATAAGCCCTTTGAGAGTGTGCTCTTTCTCCATTTAACACACACTGTGTGAGTACAGTAATTGGCAGAAGTTTTGGGCTGGTTTATTGAGCTTGTTATATAGTATACAAATTGAGAGAAAATACATTGGGTGAAAGTAATTTTATAGTTAAACTTGGAACATGTAAGGTTAAGCAGTGTTCTGGGAATTTTTCTTGTGGCATTGTAGGGGGATGAATGGATCTACAAATGTTTGAAGAATCTGGAAACAGGATAAGTTTATATTAACAATAAATATGTTATTACTCTTGTACTTACAGACTTTTAAGAAATTTTATACTCTTATTTATTATACTTCCCTCAAATTAATGATTGGGCCTATTGCTTGAATTTAAAGGTACTTCTGAAAAGTGTTTAGAGATTGACGAGCATTGAGTGTATAATTTGCTTAAAAATAACTTCATCCTATACTTTGATTTTTCCAGGCTTGTATACACTATAAGCTTTCTCCAATTTTTTTTTAAAACTTTTAGAGAATCTTTTTTTTTTTTCTTTTGAGACAAGGTCTAAATATGTAGCCCTGGCTTACTTGGAATTTGCCAAGTAGACCAGACTGGCTGTAACTCACAAAGATCCACCTGCCTCTGCCTCTCAAGTGTTAAGATTAAAGGTATGTGCTACCACACTTGTCAAGTTTTATCTGTCTTAAGAAGTAGTTGTTCTCAAATGACTTTAGATTAGATATTTTGTATTTATTTAATATAAAAATCTTGTTCTTTTCTAGAGTCTGTATTATAATTATTGAAAATATTTCAACATTTATAATTTTTTAATGATATAATGCCAAGTTAAAAGGGATAATAACTTTATTCCTATATACCTTCTTTTTCAGTTATGTGCACAGTGAACAGATATGTTTATTATTCTTTGCTAAACTTAGCATTTTAACATTATTTAAAATATGAGCATGTAACTCAGAATTGCAGGGTTTTTTTTTTTTTTTTTTTTTTTTTTTTTTTTTTTTTTTTGGTTTTTCGAGACAGGGTTTCTCTGTGGCTTTGGAGCCTGTCCTGGAACTAGCTCTTGTAGACCAGGTTGGTCTCGAACTCACAGAGATCCGCCTGCCTCTGCCTCCCGAGTGCTGAGATTAAAGGCGTGCGCCACCACCGCCCGGCTAGAATTGCAGTTTTTGATGACTGTAATATGTTACGTTTATTTGCCTGATTCTTTGTTGTTGAATATTTAGTTTGTTTCTAAAATCTGCTATAGAGAATATGGCTAATAACATTTCTACAAATGTATTACAATTTACTTTGAATTTTATCTTTTGGACAAATTTCTTACTGAATAAGAAGTCTGAAATTTTTAATACATATATTTTCTTTATATTTACATAAGCCTATTTAAATGTGTATAAATATATTTACCTAAATAAATGTATTTATTACATATGTAGCAGTTTATTTATTTATTTTCATAAATAGCACATAGTGGCGGAGAAGTAGAGCAACTCAGAGTCACAGAGCTAGCTAGGTGGCTCCAGGGTCTGAGTTTTCTTTGTAGTCCTACCTGTTTTGATGATCTTGCCAAGTGGCTCTTTCAAATGAGGATCACACCTGCTTTCAATCAATTTCAGTATAAATGTCAGTATTCAATGATCTTTTTTTAACACTAAATTTAATAGGCAAAAATGATACATGTTTATTCCCTAGAAGTACTTGATAAGGAACTTTAACTTATAAGTTAAACTATGTTCATCGGAAAAGCTTTCCTGTGTGATAGGTATGGTACATGACCACATACAAAACAATGGAAATTGGCTATGGCTACATATCATGGAGGTTTCTAGAATGAATTAATCTTTGGGGACTTATCATGTTTATTAACTTTAAAAAAAAGTAGGAGAAATACTTAATTGAGGAAAACATTATAGCTTGAAAAAAGGTTTCTTTATCAAGATATTTTTAAAATATTATAGTTGAAAGCATAATAGTGTGGTGGGATTGAGATATAAACATTTTCTTTCTCATGACCTCATTTTAACTCATTGCATGAAGTAGCCACTGGGTGTCCAACTACCATTCTTTTTGGTTTTTCAAGACAGGGTTTCCCTGTAGTTTCTAGAGCCTGTCCTGGAACTAGCTCTTCTAGACCAGGCTGGCCTCGAACTCAGAGATCCGCCTGCCTCTGTCTCCCGAGTGCTGGGATTAAAGGCGTGCGCCACCACCGCCCGGCCAACTACCATTCTTGTTCGCAGTTATAACTACTATTAACAACTTCTTAGGAAGTATTTGTTGTATAGAAGTCTAACTTTTAAACTTCTTTGTTCCTATTTTCTTTTACTTTTCGGTGAAGCTGTGACTTCTCTGGAATTGTGAATATTCTATTGAAGTATGGAGCCCAGTTAAATGAACGTCACTTGGCATACTGCCTGAAGTATGAGATGTTTTCAATGTTTTGCTGCTTTTTGAAGAAAGTTTGCCTATTGACTCCTTGGAATCATACATCTGAATTTATAAGTTATGCAGTTAAAGCACAAACAAAATATAAAGAGTGGTTGCCACATCTCCTGCTGGCTGGATTTGACCCATTGACTCTGCTGTGCAGCAGCTCTTGGTAAGAAATCTTTCTAGTGGGCCTTCCCCATTGGTAGTGAGTCTGCCTCAAACATGCCATCAGGTCTTGAGATCTCTGCCCTAGGAGGAGGGTAGTGGTGAGTGTGTGCACACACGCGCACGCATGTGCATGGGTACTGCCATAGCTGTGCTGTGTGAGAGTATTGACCGCTATAGCTATGCTGGGGTGAAAGAGTTGAGGGCTACAAACAATAGAAATTGATCTTAAAGCACAAAATTCTGTACGACGTGACTGCAAATAGTTAGGAGAGGTATAGCTTGCAGGGTGCTTTCCTGAGGGACATTTCTTCTACTCTTGACCACTCAATGTGCCCTTCTTTTTATTCTGGAGACAAGAGTCTTAGTAGCCTGGACTAGTCTTGACGTTGCGGTCCTCCTATGTCAACTTCCTGAGTGTTGGGATTATAGAGAGTGCTACCATGCTTAACTTTCTTATGCTTCTCTTAACACATCTGTGACAGAATAGTTCTACCCTATAGCAGCTTGTCTTCTGACATTTGTTTCCCTCACTACATACCGTTTTTCAAAGTATCTGAAGCTATGTCTTACTTAGTTCCCATTGCTTCTCAGGTTAGCCATTCATAAGAGAGTGTATGGAAGTTGAATAAGGATTCTGTGGTGACAGGATTGTTTCTACCCACTTACAGCCTTAGCAAAAGTTGTCTGGGATAGGTACCTGTAGTATATATAGCATGTGAAAAAAATCTCTTGACCTGACAAATGAGAAAATAGAACCAACGTCTACAGTTGAATAGAGAACATGTTATTTTGTAGAGTTGTAGTGAAACATCTTTTAGCCTTGCAAGAGTTAGTTTCAGGAACTGAACTGAAGTCATTGGGGTTTAACCTGCTGAGCCCTGTCTCTGAGGAACATTCCCTATTTGTGAGAAGAGTTTGCATTTCTTTGGGCTCTACTTTCTACCCGTGCCTTCTCATTATGTGAAAAAAGAGCCTTTAAATGATAGTATGTGACTTTCTCATTATCACTACCTGGAATTATGGAATGCTCATCAGGTTTTGTGCTTAGGACTGCCATCGCTCTCTGACACTCTCTTTCTGACCATGTGCTAGTGAAGAGAGACTGTTCCCTAGAAGGTAGTTTGAGGGGAAAAGTCAATGAAAAGTGAGGAAAACCTTCTGATCCCACTTTGCTAATAACAGATTGAATCTCTGATTGTACTATCAAGAGATTATTTAAAAATTCATAGTTGCCTGTCAAATGCACATGGTTGCCATTCCGTTTATTATTCTATATTAATTTGTACTAAACTCTATTTTAAAGTAATTGAGTGAAATATAAAGATTACTAACAATTCATTGAAATAGCTCTAATTAAAAAGTTTGCATGTTTGTCATAAGTACTCACTCTCCCCAAAAGCATTTTAGTGAGGTAGGAAATACTTTGGGTGCCAGTTATATCTAGTAATTAGCAAAGTTATGTAAATGCCACTGTTGTCTCCCTGAATCTCACAACTTACACTCCTCTGGGGCTAGCTGGCAGCAGATGCCCCTCACTGTTCTAGAAATCCCCTGACTGTGCTTTAAATTTCACAGAACACGTTGGGTAGCGTGGACAGCTCTGACAGTCAGTTCCCCTTTATCCTGTACTCAGGTGGTGCCTGTCTCCAGGACATCCACTTTTTCCTCAACCACTTTCTTCATGTTCTTAACCTAAAACCATTGAGTAACTCCATCTAAATAGCCCAGTCATTTCAACCTTCATATCCTAGAGTTTCCAGGGTGTCCTGTGTGGGTCTCAAATCTCTGTTCTTAGCCATTTTCCTTGAACTACTTCATACATCCATGGGAATTAAATTGTTCTATGACTTAAGGTCAGAAGCTTCCATCTATTCTCAAATGGGAATTTATGACAACTTTTCTTGTTCCTTCTTAGTCCTCAATTAGGAAAACCTTTGAAAGAAAAAGGAGTAAAATTTGCTTGTTACCTTTTGTTCTCTGGCCAACTAGAGAGTATGAAATATTGAATGTAGTCTCAAGGTTCTACAAAATATGCTATCCTTTTCCCCATGTACAAGGAGCTAAGATTTTTGTGGCAATAAATTCTTGGGTGTGTACTCCATTTATTTGATTTATTGAAATGGGAAAATGCTAAGAACTCAATAAACAATCTAATCATTTAATTATTTAGGTTAGCTTTCTTAATTGAAAATGCTAGTTCATATATTTTACTACTGAAGAGTCATTTTATATTCATTAGAAAGAAGTACAGTGGAAACTTTCACTTTGGAAATGAAATTTTTTTGTTTGTTTATTCATTTATTCATTCATTCATTCATTTATTTATTGTTTTCTGGATAGAGTTTCTCAGTATTTATGGAGCCAGTCTTGGAACTCACTCTGTAGACTAGACTGGCCTTGAACTGACAGAGATCCACCTGTCTCTGCCCCCCAAGTGCTGGGATTAAAGGCATGCATCACCACCGCCTGGCAGAAATGAAAATTCTCAATGTAGTCAAATTTTGTTCACTAATCCTTCATTGAAATGGTAAAGTTTTTATACTGAATATGATAAATGTTTTGTCTTCTTGCATCAAGTTATATTCAAAGAACTATTGTAGGAGAAAAATCTTCTGTAAAGATTCTGATATATCAAAACAGATTTTGTTGTTTATTAATAGCACATGTAAGTCTGTTGCTTGACTTAAGCACTCTTAAAAATGTATCTGTCTGAATAATTAATTGCTTGTTGCATTGTAATCTATGGAGCAGAAATATTTCCCAACAATGAATGTAAAACTAAGTCCCTCCCTCCATATTTTAGTGGGAGAAGAGTAGAAAGTGAATGTCAGCTGCACAGTCTGCTGTTGGACTGTCACTGACTTAGGATCCCACGACTGCACTGTAGGATGCAGTGGTCTGTGCAGGCAATAAAGATGCAGTTTCGGTGGCATTATCTGTACTGTGAAATACACTCACACTGCATTAACTAAAGCTGTGCACAGATTTACTTCTTGTGTGTGCTCAGATAACTATACAAATGATTTTGTGTTGGGTCATAGAGAGACCTAAAGTTTATTAAGGTAGAAAAGGAAGCGTTAAGATGGAAATAAGGAACCAGATTGAAGTTTTACCTTGTTTTAATTCTCATGTGCCAAGGAGAGTGTTGGAATATGTTTTGTCATTTTTTGTTTCCTGATAAGTCTTTATTTTACTGAAACTGGGAACTAAAAAGTTTTTTTAAGGCAACTGTGCTGTTTTCAGTTTTTTCTTACATGTTTGTGTATCAAAGAATTAAGAATTAAGGGAGGTGACTCAGCCTTTGCCTACAAGCCTGATGATTGGGACCCACATGACAGGAGAGATCCAGCTCCCCCAAGTTATCATACACAGACACACATGAGTTTTTTAAATTGGAAAGCAATTTTTATGTTCTATTCAGTCATTTCATGTATACTTTCAAATACAGAAAACAAGTTGTTTTGAGACGAGTTTGGAGTATTATTTAGTTTCTTTACCTTCTGTTTCTTTGTGCTTGTGTTTGTGTGGGGTGTATTAATTAGTGTACATGTGTTTGAGGAGGTCTGAGGACACCCAAGTTTCCCTCTGTACACCCCTTCCTTTTCTCAGTGTGCTTTCTGAGAAACCTGCAACTGAACTTTACTTCTAGCCTCCTGTTTTTGTCATCTCTTCAGTTGCTCCCTATTGGATGTCTTCAGAAATTGAACTTGAAAAGAATTTATTTGGTATTAATTGAATAAAAGGAAATAAAAGGAGGACATGACTGTTCCTAAGGAATTGAGGGTCTAATAAAGAGATAGAAGGGAGAACAGAGGCCCAGGTAGAGGTGAGAGACAGAAGTAGAAAGAGGGGTAAACCAGGAGCCAAGAGGTCAGTGTAACAAAAATGGCTGGGTTATATAATGAAGAGAAGCTAGAGGAAGAGACATAACCCTGTCACCCGGCTTGAAAGTTTAGGGTAGGTGGAGTGGTATACCAGCCAGGATGTCTCTTTAACAGGTGACTGTAATACTGAGAGACTGGCAGAGTCTGCTTTGATGTGTTAAATAGGCACCTAGGTTAGAGTTGTCTGGGTTGAGACCTAATGGTAATGCAGTAGACCTGTTTTTCTTCAAAAGGCGTGAGGCTGTCTTAGTTGAGACTTATAGAAGTAATTTTGTTAGGATTCACTGAATTTCATGTGTGTAATGATGTGAAAACTCCTGGAAGATACAATACTGAAGTTTTCATGTTCTATTAATAATCAGTATTTAATATGTTGTAGTCTTGTTTGTTTGTTTGTTTGTTTTGTTTTCCAAGACAGGGTTTCTCTGTATAGCTTTGGAAGGTGTCCTGGAACTCCCTTTGTAGACCAGACTGGCCACGAACTCAGAGATGTGCCTTCCTCTACTTCCTGAGTGCTGGGATTAAAGGTGTGTACCACCACCTCCCAGCCTATATTGTAGAGTTTTAAAAGTGTGTTTATTCTCTTGAATATTATTTCTATAAAGTCTGCAGAAGTAGTTATGCATTATTTAAGATATCTAGGGCATAAAGAATTTTGACATTTAAGTAGCAGAGGTGTTTTAGAAATTGGGACTTACTTTGAATTACTGTTCTATTCCTTAGTTTTCAAATATTTCTAACACTTGGGGAAGGCTCTTGTTGGCAGACTGGTAGGGAATCCTCTGTTTCGAAAGAAGAGAAGAGAAACTATTAGTGTGGAACTGATATTTCTGTTCTTAAAGCTGAATGTTGGATCACCCTTTAGGACTGAATTTTTAATGAGGAAAGTTCTTAGAAGAGCTGCACACTCCTGGGAATGCTGTGGGGGTTGGGGCTGGAGCATTGGGGAGCTATCGTTTCTGTATATTCAGCTTAGTGGTGAATGGAAATATTTGAGCTTTATCCTTTTATATGTTTCTGTGTCTATAGGGATGGCAGGACTACATTTGGCAAGAGAGCTTAGTGGAGAGGAAGTAATGGGAAGCTCACTCAAGACACTGGTGCTTTTTCCAGTGTGAAAAATAGTGCCTGCTCTTCATGAGGGTAGAGATGCCTTGTGAGGCCCCTTAGAGAACTGCGCCCAGAGTCTAGTCCATTTCTAGGAGTACCCTAGATTATTAATGTCTATTGAACTGGCCCTAGCTTTATGGATACTTTCTGTGGTCTTGTTTTTGTTCATCATTAAATTCTTTTTTGTTGTTGTTGCTTATCAGCTTTTTATTGATAATATTAAGACTATAAATGACAACAGGAGAGACAAATGTGATAACTTGCATTTGTCCTCAGACCTTTATAACTTGCAGGTACACACCTTAATAATTTGCATTTGCATGTCATAAAATACCCTCTACTTAGAACATAGTAGGAGTTATACTAAAATTTGTTTGGTGAGGTTGTCCTTTTGAACAGATGAAACCTCTCAGCTGTCAAACTGCATCAGAGATCTTTGAGAAGGTTAATATTTTACTTGAATTATTGAGTTAAAATGTCAGAGAACTTAGGGTCCTCCATGGTCGTCGAGGGCAAGGGCATCAGGACTGTATTTGTCTTCTGCTGTTTAGCACAGGTTTTTTTTTTTTTTTGCTTTTTTTCTTTTTTTATTGGTATTTATTGAGCTCTACATTTTTCTCTGCTCCCCTCCCTACCTTCAATCCTCCCTTAAAGTCCCCTGATGGAAGACTCGCACTGGTTAATAAAGAAACTGCCTTGGCTTTTTGATAGGGCAGGATTTAGATAGGTGGAGTAGACAGAACAGAATGCTGGGAAGAAAGGAAGTTAGTCAGATGCTTCAGGCAGTCGCCATGCCTCTCCTCTCAGAGACAGATGCCATGGAGCCAGCCACCAGGTCATACGTGCTGAATCTTTCCCGGTAAGCCACCACCTTGTGGTGCTACACACATTCCTAAATACGGGTTAAAACAAGATATGAGAATTAGCTAATAAGAGGCTGAAACTAATGGGCCAGGCAGTGTTTAAATGAATACAGTTTGTGTGTCATTATTTCAGGTGTAGAGCTAGCCATGCTGGAGCTGGGCAAGACAAAAAATCAGGCCTGCTCGTCTCCTCACTACAGTCCCCATGCTCCAATTTACTCAGGAGATCTTGTCTTTTTCTATTTTCTACTTCCCATGTAGATTATATCTATGTAAGTCTCTCTTAGTGTGTGCATTGTTGTCTAAATTCTCTGGGATTGTGGTTTGTAGACTGGCTTTCTTTGCTTTATGTTTAAAAACCACCTATGAATGAGTACGTGTGATAATTGTCTTTCTGTGCTAGGTTACCTCACTCAAAATAATGTTTTCTAGCTCCATCCTATTTTCCTGCAAAATTTAAGCTGTCGTTATTTTTTCTGCTGTGTAATACTCCATTGTGTAAATGTACCACATTTTTCTTATTCATTCTTCGATTGAGGGGCATTTAGGTTGTATCCAGGTTCCAGCTATGACAAACAAATCTGCTATGAACATAGTTGAGCACATGTCCTTGTGGCACGATTGAGCATCTTTTGGATATATACCCAAAAGTGGTATTACTGCATCTTGAGGATGGTTGTTTCCTAATTTTCCGAGAAATCGCCACACTGACATCCAAAGGGGCTGTACCAGCTTGCATTCCCACCAGCAATGCAGAAGTGTTCTTTTTTCTCCCCAACCTCTCTAGCATAAGTTGTCATCAGTGTTTTTGATCTTGGCCATTCTTATAGGTGAAAGATGGAATCTCAGAGTTGTTTTGATTTGCATTTCTCTGATGACTAAGGATGTTGAACATTTCCTTAAGTGTCTTTCAGCCATTTTAGATTCCTCTGTTGAGAGTTCTCTGTTTAGGTCTGTACTCCACTTTTTTTATTGGATTATGTGATCTTTTGGTGTTCAATTTCTTGAGTTCTTTGTATAATTTGGAGATCAGACCTCTGTCTGATGTGGGGTTAATGAAGATCTTTTCCCATTCTGTAGGCTGTTGTTTTGTCTATTTGACTGTGTCCTTTGCTTTACATAAGCTTTTCGGTTTCAGGAGGTCCCATTTATTGTTTCTCTCAGTGTCTGAGCTACTGGGGTTATATTTAGGAAGTGGTTCCCTGTACCAATGCGTTCAAGTGTACTTCCCACTTTTTCTTCTGTAAGGTACAATGTGGCTGGCTTTATGCTGAAGGCTTTGATCCATTTGCATTTGAGTTTTGTGCATGGTGATAGATATGGGTTTATTTTCATGTTGATATCCAGTTATGCCCGCACCACTTGTTAAATATGCTTTCTTTTTTCCATTTGATATTTTTTGCTTCTTTATCAAAGATCAGGTGTTCTGAGGTGTGTGGAATGATATCCAGGTCTTCTATTCAGTTCCATTGGTCCTCCTGTCTGTTCTTAATCCAATACCAGGCTTTTTTCAGTACTGTAGCTCAGTAGTAGAGTTTTAAGTCAGAGATTGTGATGCCTCCAGAAGTTCTTTTATTACATAGGATTGTCTTGGCTATCTTGGGTTTTTTGCTTTTCCAAATGATGGTGAGTACCATTCTTTTTACATCTTTAAAGAATTTTGCTGGGATTTTGATGGGCATTGCGGTGAATCTGTAGATTGCTTTTGGTAAGATTGTCATTTTTCCCATGTTAATTCTGCCTACCTAAGAGCATAGGAGATCTTTCCACTTTCCAGTGTCTTCTTCAATTTCTTTCTTCAAAGATTTAAAGTTCTTGTCATACAAGTCTTCTGCTTGTTTGGTTAGAGTTACTCTGAGATATTTTATTTTATTTGTGGCTATTGTGAAGGGTGTTGATTCTTTGATTTCTTCCCCAGCCCTTTTATCATCTGTGTACAGGAGGGCTACTGATTTTTTTTTTTTTTTTTTTTGTTAATCTTGTATTCTGCTACATTGCTGAAAGTGTTTATGAGTTGTAGAAGTTCCTTGATAAAATTTTGGGGATCACTTATGTAAACTGTCATATCATCAGCAAACAGTGAGAGTTTGACTTCTTCTTTTCCAATTTGTATTCCCTTGATCTCCCTTTGGTGCCTTATTGCTCTAGCTAGGTCCTCAAGAATTATATTGAATAGATATGGAGAGAATAGACAACCTGGTGTCGTTCCTGATTTCAGTGAAATCGCTGTGAGTTTCTCTTCATTTAGTTTGATGTTGGCTGTTGGCTTGCTGTATATTTCCTTAATTATGTTTAGTTATGTTCCTTGTATCCCTTCTCTCTCCAAGACCTTTATCATGAAGGGATGTTGTATTTTGTCAAATGCTTTTTTGGCATCTAATAAGATGATCATGTGGTTTTTAGTTTTTAGCTTGTTTATATGGTGGATTTTGTTGACAGATTTTCCTATGTTGAACCATCCCTGCATCTGTGGGATGAAGCCGACTTTATCATGGTGGATGATGGTTCTGATGTTTTCTTGGATTCGACTTGCCATTATTTTATTTAGTATTTTTGCATCAATGTTTATGAGTGAGATTGGTCTGTAATTTTCTTTCTTAGTATTCTCTTTTCTGTGATATGGGTATCAGGGTAGTTGTAACCTTATAAAAAGGGTTTGGCAATGTTCCCTTTATTTCTATTCTGTGGAATAATTTGAGGAGTATTGGTATTAGTTCTTCCCTGAAAGTCTTGTAGAATTCTGAGCTGAAACCATCTGGTCCTGGGCTTTTTTTGGTTGGGAGACTTTTGATGGCTGTTTCTATTTCTTCAGCAGTTATAGGTCTGTTTAATTTGCTTATCTGGTCTTGATTTAATTTTGGTAAGTGATATTTATCCAGAAAGTTGTCCATTTTTTTTAAGTTTTTCAATTTTGTGGAGTGCAGGTTTTCAAAATATGACCTGATGATCCTCTATTTCTTCCATGTCCGTTGTCATGTCCCCCTTTTCATTTCTGATTTTGTTAATTTGGATGTCCTCTCTCTGCTTTTTGGTTAGTTTGAATAAAGGTTTGTCTATTTTCTTGAGTTTCTGGAAGAACCAGCTCTTTGTCTCATTGATTCTTTGTATTGTTTTCTTTGTTTCTATTTTGTTGATTTCAACTCTCCCTTTGATTATTTCCTGCCATCTAGTTCTCTAATGTGAGTTTGCTTCTTTTTGTTCTAAAGTTTTCAAATGTTCTGTTAATTCACTAGTGTGGGATTTTTTTTTAGCTTCTTTATGTAGGCATTTAGTGCTATGAACTTGCCTCTTAACACTGCTTTCATTGTGTCCTATAAATTTGGGTATGTTGTGTGGTCATTTTCATTGAATTTTAGGAAGTCTTTAATTTCCCCCTTTATTTCTTCCTTGACCCATTGATGATTCAGGTGAGCATTGTTTACTTTCTATGTGTTTGTGGGTTTTCTGGAATCAGTATTGCTGTTGACTTCTAGTTTTAAACCATGGTGATCTGATAAGGTACATTGATTTATTCCATTTTTTATGTATTTTGGAGGTTTGCTTTGTTACTGAGTATGTGGTCAATTTTTGACACGGTTCCATGAGGTGCTGTGAAGAAGTTATATTCTTTTCTGTTTGGATGGAATATTCTGTAGATGTCTGTTAAGTCCATTTGAGTCATAACATCTGTTAGTTCTCTTATTTCTCTGTTCATTTTTTGTCTGATTCTCCTCTCCAGTGGTGAAAGGGAAGTCTTGAAGTCTCCCACTATTAGTGTGTGGGGTATAATGTATGATTTAAGCCTTAAAAGTGTTTCTTTGACATATGAGGGTGTCTTTGTATTTGGGACATAGATGTTGAAATTTCCTCTTGATGGATTTTTTCCTGTGACTAATAGGAAATGTCCTTCGTTGTCTCTTAGCTTGAAGTCTATTTTGTTAGATATTAGGATAGCTACACCCGCTTGTTTCTTTGGTCCATTTGATTGGTTTATTTTTTTCCCAACCATTTACTCTGAGACAATGTCTGTCTTTGAGGTTGAGATATGTTTCTTGTATGCAGAAGAGGGATGGATTCTGTTTTCATATCCAATCTGTTAGCCTGTGCCTTTTTTATAATGAGTTGAGTCCATTTACATTAAGGGATATTAATGACCAGTGGTTGCTATCTCCTGCTAATTTAGTTTTTATCATTGGTGATCTTAATTTGTGCATTTTTTCTTTTTCTGGAGTTGCTGTAATGAGATCATCAATTGTGTGTGTTTTTGTTGTTGTAGCCATCTTCCTTGGGTTGGAGTTTTCTTTCTAGTATTTTTTGTAGGGTTGGATTAGTGGCTAGG
Organism: Arvicola amphibius; assembly: GCF_903992535.2. Classification (NCBI taxonomy): domain Eukaryota; kingdom Metazoa; phylum Chordata; class Mammalia; order Rodentia; family Cricetidae; genus Arvicola; species Arvicola amphibius. The sequence goes on from NC_052047.1 coordinate 92,918,462, forward strand.
TATTGATGAAATCTAGATTTGTCATGGAACATCTTGTTTTGTCCTTCTATGGTTACTGACAGTTTTGCTGGATATAGTAGTCTGGGGTGGCATCCATGGCCTCTTAATGTCTGCATAATGTTTGACCAGGACCTTATGGCTTTCATTGTCTCCACTGGGAAGTCAGGTGTAATTCTGATGGTCTACCTTTATGTTATTTGGCTTTTTTCCTTTGCAGCTCTTAATATTTTTCTTTACTCTGTATGTTAATGTTTTGATTATTATGTGGTAAGAGGTCTTTTTTTTGGATCCAGTCTATTTGGTATTCTGTAAGCTTCTTGAATCTTCATAGGCATATCTTTCTTTTTTTCAGTTTCTTTTTTATGTATTTATTTATTTATTTATTTATTTCAAATTTCGGGAAAGTTTTCTTCTATGATTTTCCTAAATAAATTTTCTGTGCCTTTGAGTTGAACTTCTCCTTCTTCTATACCTATTATTCTAAGATTTTGCCCTTTTATGGTGTCCCACATTCCATGGATATTTTGGGTTAAGCTTTTGTTAGATTTAATGTTTTCTTCAATTGATGAGTCTATTTCCTTTATTGTATCTTCAGTGCTTGAGATTTTCTCTTCCATTTCTTGTATCTATTATTCATGCTTGTGTTTGTGATTCCTGATCTTTTTCTCATCATTTCTGTTTCCATAATTCCTTCGGCTTGTGTTTTCTTTATTTTTTCTATCTCGGTTTTCAAGTCCTGAATAGTTTCTTTTATAGGTTTGAGTTCTTTTTCTTGTTTTTTTTTTTTTTTTTAAAGTGTTTGGGTGATATCTTCCAATTTTTTGTTTTTTTCCCCTCCATTTCTTTAAGGGAATTTCTAATTTCATTTTTAAGAATTTCAAACATTCTCTTGAGGTTATTTTTTAGATCATTTTCTTCTGGTTTATCCATATTTGGTTGTTCAGGTCTTGCTGTTGTAGGGTCTTTAGTTTTTACTGGTATTGTGTTGCTCTCTGTGGTGTAGTGTGTGATCTTACCTTTTCTACTCTTCTTTTCCTCTAATAGGCGTGGTTGGGACTGTCTGAGATTCTGTTGAAGAGTCTTCTAGGTGCCAGTGAATCCGAAGCTCAGATGGTTGATTCTCATGGTACAGTCAGTGTCACAGTTCTAGTTCCCCATTGGTTACTCCGTGTTCCCTTGGAGTTTACTGGCTCAGTCCTGATCCCGGGACTGGGTCTGCTCCTGGCTTCTGCTCCTTGGTGTAGCTTGTTTTTTCTGTGTAAGTAGTTCAGTCCCACTCCGGTTCTGGTGGAGATCGCAGATTCTGAGTCAGGTCATTGGCTCAATTCTGGTCTGCCAGTATCCCAGGACTGGATTTGCTCCTTGCTTCTGCTCCTAGTGGAGCTTGTTTTCTCCAGCCCTCTCTGTCCTAGGAGTCTCATCATTAAGTTCTTCTTGTATAAAAGGAATGTGATATTTGCTTTTAGTACTAGCCCTAAATATGTTAATATTTTGCTTTTGATGGCCTGTTAACATGTTGTTTATACAGGGTTAACTCAGTCAACGATGATGTCCTTATTTTTACTTTGGAATTTTCTAATTGGAAGAGACTTCCACCACCTGTTGAAAAGATGATCTCTGCTCGTGCAAACTCTTCTTGGGCTCTTCAGCAACATATGGGTGAGAAAGCACAGATTCAAATACACTGCTACTTTTCCTTCTCTTGGTTTTCTTGCTACATTGAAATTTTTTGTGGATTTGTTATAGAACATATAGTAAATTAGGCAGAATTTGCATTTCTCTACATGTAGAAAGGGTGAGGAAAGGATAGTAATTTTCTCTAAGAATTGTGTCTGTTCATAAGTTTAACCTACTGATCTTATAGACAGTGGTCAGTTGACAGTTTTTACTCAGTAATATCCTTTTGTTTTCATAAAGTTATATAAGCAAAATATTTTTATATTCAAAAGAATGTTGAACTTAATTTTTCTTCACAAATTTGGGTTCTCTCTATAATATGCTATCATCTCTGAAGGGAAATACTAACATATTCTATTTACTCTATCTCTACTGTCAGTATATACTATTATATATATACACATATGTGTGTGCGTGTGTATATATATATATATATATATATATTATATCAGTTTTTGGTATACCCTGTGATGTAGTTGGAGGCGGCTTGTTTCTTTCCTGGATGCCCAGAAGCCCAGCCACAAAATAACCACACAGAAACGATATTAATTAAATTACTTCTTTACCCATTAGCTATAGCTTCTTATTGGCTATCTTTTATATCTTAATTTAACCCATTTCCATTAATCTGTGTATCACCACGAGGCTGTGGCTTACTGGGTAAAGTTCTGATGTCTGCCTCCAGTGGGGCCATGTGGCTTCTCACTGACTCCACCTTCTTTCTCCCAGCATTCAGCCTAGTTTTTCCTGCCTACCTGTGTTCTGCCCTGTAATAGGTCCAAAACAGTTTCTTTATTAGCCAGTGGTATTCACAGCTTACAAGGGGAATCTCATATCACTGTGAGCTGGGTTGAAATTCTGCAACTGATTGTTTTGTTGTTACTTCTTTAGAGAGGCTCTTTCTATATAGCCCAGGCTGTCCTAAAACTCTTGGTCTTCCTGCCATAACTTTTCACATTCTGAGATTACAAGTGTATGTTACTATGAATTTTTGTCTTTGTTTAGAGTGTTGTTTACAAGTTGTATAATGGAAAGGAAAAAAGCTAAACAGAGGAGATTCAGAGTTCTTGTTTTGATAAGAAAAAGGGGAAATGCTGTGAGATAATGCTCTTGTACATGGTAAAGATTTGTCATTCATATTAGTTTACTAAAATACTAATTGGCCAGTAACCAGGCAGGAAGTATAGGTGGGACAAGACTAAGAGAATTCTGGGAAGAGGAAAGGCATAGATCTAGATGTAGAGGAAGCAAGATGAAATGTCTCACTGAGAAAAGGTACCAAGCCACATGGCTAAGCATAAATGAGAATTATGGGTTAATTTCAGCTGTAAGAGCTAGTTAATAATGAAGCTGAGCTAATAGGCCAAACAGTTTATAATTAATATAAACCTCTGTGTGGTTTTTTTTTTGGACTGAATGGCTGTGGGATTGGGCAAGATAGAAACTTCCATCAACATGTTACTAGTCATTCATGGTGATTGATATTTAAATGACTATACTAAAACAAAATTTTCAAAACTTATTATACTTATTAAAAATTTTTTAAGATAGGTAAAATTAAAGACTACTCAGTGGGAGATTTTATGTAAGAAATTAAGTTTCAACATAAATATGCAAGGTATTCCTACATATTTATTCATATTTATTTAATTTTTACCATATGTTGTGAGGTTATATGTTTTAAGTTATGAGAATTGTTTCATGTCTATTTTTGCATAAAATGAGTCTCCAAAAATGGAGTTTGAATAGGTCTTTGACCAATAAACCTATATGTGTGTGTGTGTGTGTGTGTGTGTGTGTGTGTGTATATGTCTTCTAGTTTCTTGGAAAATTCCATTTCAGTAAACTTTTTTAACCTAAAGCCTCCAGAGGAAAATATGCTCCTGAATTAAGTGTACTGAGACTGCGAGAATGTTTCTGTTGATGCATAGTTTTCTGTTTGGAGTCTCCAAGCCTTCCAGTTGAGAATTTCTTTAATGATAATGTGGGAATGTTCTCCTGCATGAAATCCACAATGTTGGTATTTGCATATGCTTTTACTAATTGTGTACTTGCAGCATCCAAAAACAAATATCTGTTCTTGCGGGACAGTGGATTTGGGAACAGAGAAAAATCAAAAGAGAAGTGCATATGCCAAACAGGAAACTATGACTGTGCATCTGAAACTATGTTCAAATTTCTTCTGAAGACCTCACCACATGGCGGGTGTGTCTAGATCAGAGATTCTCACCCTTAACCCTCATTTTACTTACAAGTTCTTGTGCTCTTCCTGTTTCCTAGTTCAGTAGGTCTAAGAGCTTGGAGAACATTATTTTCCCAGAGAATGGCTCAGAGCCTGGCAGTTGTTTCCTATTCATCTCATTCACAGTAGTGGTGTTTCAATGGTGTGTGTGGATTTTGGCCACTATTTGAAAACAAGTTTTGATTGTCACAACCATTGAGCTATTATTGTTATCTGGGTGGTAATATATTAGATTCCAAAGCAGGGTATAGTGGCTCATACCTTTAATCTCTGCATTCAGAAAGCTGAGACAAGAAGACCACTAGTTCAAGGCTAGCTTGAGCTATATTGTGAGGCCAGCCTGTTTCCACATAATGCTGCAGTTTTAAAAACAACAGACAGGTTAATACCTATATAAGAGACCTTTAGTTACTTTATAATGTGATGAAGGCAACCATTGTTAATTTTATGCATTGAAAAGCTTGTTAATTACCTTCAGAAATCGCACATATTCTTTGTGGTGCTGTCATACATTGTTAATTCCAGCACTCAGGAGGAAGAGACAGGTGGATCTCTGAGTTTGAGGACAGCCTAATCTACAGTGTGAGTTCCAGGGGGCAGCCAGGGCTACACAGAGAAAACTGTGTCAAAAAACAGAGAAAGAACATATAGAGTGCTTGAGCTGGACATGGTGTGGTGTATGTCTCAAATCCCAGCTCTCAGATAGTGTTATGGGAATCCTACCTGAAATGACCATACAGCTATAGTTTAAATCCAATTGAAAGTCTTTATTGCAGCTGGCTTGGACTACATTCAAGTATTTCAGACCTAAGCATATCCCTGAGCATTTAGAGCAAGGAACTTTTAAAGGCAAAACCAACATCCTTGTATCTTGCTCAGCAGAAGCAGGGGAAGGTTTGCACAGGCAAGCACTTTAACAGAAGCTAAATTACCTGAGCCATCTTGACCTTGGCTTCCTAGAATAGAGCTGGGTAATTTCCTATGGATTCTCCATGAAGGAGATCAAATTCTAGGTGAGCCTAAAATGACCTCAGCAAGAGCAGAAGATGGAGGAACTATCTTGTGCTGTCACATTTTCTACTGGTTCTATGGAAATGAGACAAATCATTGACTCATGCTGTTCTAGAGGATCATAGTTGCCCTAAAGGCCAGTAGTTTAGTTGGCCATCCAGTTGAGGATGTAGGCTCTGATCATTAGCTTGCTCAGAACACGAGGCAATGTCCATAAAAATGCTGACAGTAAGGTAGTCAGCCATGTAGACTAAGTAATTAGAGCCTAATACTGATTATCTCTCTCTCCTTTCCTTCTTTTCTTTGAGGCTTTCTCTGGTCATGGCCTCTGCACGGGGGTTACCACAGCATGGGTGGGTGGTCTGGTGTAGCCAGTGAGCCAGTGGGATAGCATGCACTGTCTTGGAGCAGTGAATTAATGACCTGAATAGTTCAAGACAATTTACCCCTTCCATTTTAGATCTGTTTCTCCAACAAGCAGAAAGATTAGCACTCTCAGCTCCACCACTATGCCTTCCATCAGGAAGATAATGGACTGATCCTCTGAAACTGGAAGCAATCCACCTTAGTTAACTATTTTCTTTATAAGAATTGCTATGGTCATGGTGTTTCTTCAGAGAAATAGAAAACACTAACTAAGACAAGCAGCACTGATCAAGTATTTCAATGGTAGGAAAAAACATCCTTTGAGTCTATTCCCAAGAGTGGTATAGGTAGATCTTAAGGTGCTGCTGCTGATTTCCATAGTGGCTATACATGTTTGCACTCCCACCAGCAATGTTCCCCTTATTCTAAATCCTTGGCAGCATGAGCTGTCATCTGTCATTTGTTTTTTTCATCTTAACCATCTGACAAGTATAAGAAAGTGGTCATCAGTGAGCAAAGGTCAAGATAGAATATGGGTTGCTGGTTTATAGCCTTATTAAATGTCACCTCCTGTGTTGGTCTGAATAAGAATTGCCCCCATAGACTCATAGATTTGAATGCTTGGTCATGAGGGAGTGGTGCTATTTTACAGGGGTTAGGAGGAGTGGCCTTGTTGGATTAGGTATGGCCTTGTTGGATTAGGTGTGGCCTTGTTTAGCATGTCACTGGGGTTGGCTTTTGGGTTTTTTTCAGAAGCCTAAGAGAGACCCAGTGTCTCTCTCTGCCTACTGCCTGAAAATCTGGATGTGAGCTCTCAGCTACTCTCTAGCACTGTGCCTGTCTGCATGTCACTATGCTCCCTGCCATGATGAAAATGGGCTGCATCTTGCTTACTCTGAAACAGTAAGCAAGTCCCCAAGTAAATGGTGGGTTTTTTTTTTTTTTGAAGGTTGCTGTGGTAATGGCGTCTCTTCATAGCAACAGAACTCTAAGACATTTTCCCTGTACCTGCCTTCCTCAGTTCTGAGATTCATGTCTGAATCTGTCATGGGGGTTAGACTATGACCCTGCAATCATACCCATAGCAAAACCCACAACACTAAGGGATTAGAGGGGCATGAAGTTTATGGGACCATGGATGAGATGAAATCTTAATGGACCCATAGTCTAGGATACAGTCCATTTGGTGACAGTAGCTGTGGCTTCCACTTTCTTGACCTGGATGTTTGTATCCATGGTGCAATGCTACCTTCACACATCCAAGAGTGGAGAATATCACTATATAGGTTCTTTCCAAGGTGCTTTCGGTGTCCCTTGGCAACCTGCTTGACCCAGACTGTATCACCAGGCTCAAATAGGGGAGATTGGTGGTGGACTTGAAGGTCAGCTGGGTCTCTCAGATACATAGTACCGTGAATAGCTTTTATGGAGGATCGGGGTGAGGGGGCTTTAGTGACTCGAGAAAGGAATGGTTAAATTAAATGAATTTTGCTATTCTGCTAGTCTTTGAGCTTTGGAAGCAGTAGGGGAGATTTTGAAACAATCTCATAGTGAGTAAATTCTTTCTGTATAGTGTAGTGGGCCAAAAACAAAGCAATCCTCCTAATCCTTCAAGTAGTTCCACTATCTAATGATGAAGCATTCAAATATATGAGCCTGTGAAGGGTATTCTTTTTCAGACCACCTCAGGAACAGGCTAAAGCAACCAGATATAAACCCGCACAGTTACAACCATCTTGTTTTGGACAAAGATGCCAACAACATATTGGAAAAAGACAGCCTTTTAACAAATGGGGCTGGTACCCAACTGTAGCAGAATGATTTGAGATTCCTACTTCTTACCCTGACAAAAATCAACTGTAAATAGGACAAAGACCTAATTTGAAGATGCAAAACTCTGTGAAACTGTTAGAAGAAAAGTAGGGGAAATACTTCAAAATACAGACAAGAGGTAGGGACTTTCTGGCTAGCACTCCAGTGTATCAGAAAATAATGCTAACACTTCACAAGTCACCTTCATGAAATTAAATGCTTGTTTAAAGAAAATGCTGAGTGAAGTTTTTTTCACTTCAGATGGGAGAGAAATCTCTGATCTTTACATCAAACACAAGATTATTTCTAGAATATAGTAACCCCCCCCATAAAACCAGCAGCAACAACAACAAAAAAAAAGCAATGGGCCAATGAACAAACAGTTCACAAAGGTTGAAATGGCCAGTAAACCTGGGAAAATATTCACCTCTCCAGCCATTAGGGAAGTGTGAACTAAAACTGCATTGAAAACCCATTGGTAAGTATTTTCAAATCCCTGGTAATGAGTTTCCCTGCCAATGCAGTGCAATATGTCAGATCAGGTCAAAATCAAAGTCTAGGTTTAATGAGCAAAACAACTTTTGGATGTTTCTTGGGGGGTGGAAGTAGGAGAGAAATCATACTGCTGCTTCCAAGGAGGGAGCCATAAATACCCTATAAGCAAGGTCTTTGGGTAGCTCCAGGAGAGGAGCTGCCTATGGCAGGCTTAGTGAGACCAGAGTGGAGATTTCCAACATCTCAACCTTTGGGTTTCTAAGGGTACCGTTTCAAGTCTATCTAATTCCTGCTGGCATAGGACAGTGTAGAGAGGGGAGTCCTGAGTCAGTGGACTCATGCTTGGTGGGTGGTGGGTGAAGAAGCATTCGGTCAACTGCCATCCTGGAGACCTCATGGGTCTATTTCTTGAGAAAGTGAATAAGGAAGGTTGCTAGGAGAAAAAGTAGATTATTAGCATCGGCCCTATGGACAGGACTAGCCATAGGAAGAGTGATGCCTGTCAGGGGGAATGAAGCAGATGTGCTCTGGTTGTACAGATGAGGCAAGGGTTAACGAGCCAGATGCAAAAGAGCAGATATACTGTTCATTGGGACATTTTGAAAAATTAGAGGGTCAGGGGTTCCAGATGGCCAGACCATTTATCCTGCATAGGTTCCTGTTTCAATCTGGGGAGGTGGTACTAGCACTGATGTCCCCGGAGTTTGGGGGGATGGCACATCAAATTGGGGATAATATGCTTCAGGAGTACCTGAGCCATCACAGAGTGTTTCCCTGGATTGGGGCTCACCTCCATCCCTCCTATAAAGGTATCACTAAGAGTTAAGATATAATGGAGCTTATTATGAGTGGACATGTGGGTGAAGTCACCCTACTTGTAGGCATTTAATTGGTGTCTTCAGAATAGGTGCAGGGACTGGCATTATCTGTCGGCCCCCCTGTGGGTTGGCCTTGGCATAAGTCTGGCAGGAGGAGTGGACCTGTCTAGAGATTGATCCTCCAGGCTAGATTCATTGATAGAATTCTTTGGCCAGGAACTTACAGATGTCTGTAAGACAAATGGAACAGATTTACATCTTGGTGTCATAGAAAATGTCTGTGGCTTTGGGTTAGGAGGCATGAACATTCTTCCTAGTACCTGCTTTCAGCCCAGTGAAACACACCTTTAAGTCTATACTTAGAAGATAGCCAGAGGAAATTTACTGAAGAAAAGAGGTTGAGCGAGTGGAGGAAGAGGAAGGGAGGCTGAGGAGCATGAGAGGAGGAACAGAGTTGAACCTGCCTGTAGGCTTCCATGCCCTCTCCAATGCTAATCTCTTCAGAGGGCCATGAGTTAGCATCTCGGCAGAGTTTTGCCATATGCAACTGAAGATGATACAGTAATGCTGAAAAAGCTTCTAGGCAGTAGCAGTCAAAACTGCAATGCTAGAACTCAACCTCGGAACTTACACCTAGGCCTATTTTTTTCTGTATTGTGAAGCCTGTGAATGAGGCAAACTTGTCTGTATTTTTAACAGGAAATTTAATGGATTATGAGCTCCTAAAGTGGTTGTAGCCTTGGAGAGTCAGGGGCAGAGTTGTTAAACTGGTACATCTGTCAGTACCCTAGTCATCAAACACTATCAGAAGGGCTAAATTTCACCTGCTATATTTGAACATACCAAAGAAGTTGATCCGTTATGAGGTAATTGATGGTAAACTTGTATGTCTTAGTGATTTACCAGATAAGCTACAGTTTACCAATGTTAGTAAAAACAAGAAAGTTAGATGTTATCTTTAAACTGGTCTTTGTTAGCCCGAATAGACCTTAGATAAGGAGGAAAAAAGTTTTTTTTTTTTTTCTTGGTACATCATAAAATAGGAATATCTCAGTCTCTGGTGTTCAGCTGTGGTCCTGGGACGTAGAGCATATTCATAATCTGTGGAAGGCAAAAACAAGTTTTAATGTTGTAAACAATTTAGTGTTTGAATAGTGGAGGTGCAACTTTGATTCCTCAGTAAACCAGCATTGTTTAGAAATCTGTCTTTCATAAAACTTGTTTTTTATCATATTAGAGATCTAATGTGTCCCTGGTGGACCACTCCATATGGTCAATTTTATTTAAGAGGATGATATAGTCAGTCTATGACCTCCCTCTATTTCAACCTTAATCAAAATGGTGACTGTCCATGTGCTGTACTTAATTAAAATGGTGGCAGACCAAGTGTTATTTCCCAGAACAATTCCAGTTTGGAATTACAAGTTTTCATTTCACTTACAGAATAACTTTCTCTGTCATTACATCAGATTCAGGGCCAGAGAAACCCAGAGGCAAATTTTGAACCCAGGCAGCTGGTTGTAACAGCAACAGTTGAGCTGTTACCAAGACACATGGGTCATGTAAACCCAGGCATTTAAAACCAGTCAGAAACAAGCATTCAGTGGCCACATGTGTTTATACACAAGAAAATGTATAGGCACAGAGTGCCGTCCATCCATACAGAGTAGACAGGAATGTTTTAACAGAAAGACAGACATGGAAAGTCATGTCAGATGATCAACTTAAAAATCCTAAGATCAGAATTTACAGTATAAGAAACCATAGGAATTAAAGAACTTTTTTTGGTACCTGGAAAGGAGTAGGTAGGGAGGATGCTCCCAGTTGGAGGGAAGGATGACAACACCCATTGCATTCCCCACATGACACCGGCTCCAGCTTGCTAAAGCATAGCAACTGATGGGAGGCAACAGAAGACGATGTGGCATCCTGTCCCCTTCCCCAAGGCAAACGAATGTATGCCTCCTATGTACAGAGTGGAAAGCCGGATGGGACAGAGGAACAGCCACAGTCTGTCATGCAGTGGTGTCAGTGCTGGTAGCAGGAGCAGGGAAAGACAAGAACCATGTGGAGAATGCAGCTGACTTGTTACATGTTGTAACAAAAGGGAGAACAAGACACCCGGTGAGGGAGCAGGCAGAAGCAGAGAGTGGGGTATGGGTAGGGAGGAAATACAGATCCCCAAATACTGAGTAACTTTGGATAAATTTTGCAGCAGTTGGGGAAGTAGATTTAGATTTGATGCTGCCCACTTCAGAGGCTATGCCAGAGACCAAAAGTCATGGCAGGACGTCCTACTAGATAGCCTGAGTTCAAGTGGCGAGGGGAGGTGGGATGTCTTTGCATAGAATATCTCCTAACCAAAGGTCCCACAGAACAGAGACAAGCCTTGCTTCAGAAATGGGTTAGGGTTGCCCCTGGTACAACCACATCTTGGCAGGGTACCCTGAAGATGGGGAGGGGTACTGGAACCCTAAAGACAGTGACTTGGAATGGGTAGCCTATTAGGCCAAAAGCTGATCAGTTTGGGAGAGAGCATTGTAAGAGGGAGAGTGGCTTCCCACATCCACGTGGTTAAGGTATCCAGGCCCAGCACCAGATGATAGGTATTTTTGAATCCCAGTACTGGGTTTCTCTGCCAATGCAATAAGTCAGATCAGGCCAAATTAAAATCCAGGTTTAATGAACAAAACACCCCTGGGTGATCTCAGGGGTAAGAAGAAATTACACTGCTGCCCCCCAAACGAAAACCTTAAATTCCCCGCAGCTCCGAGGGGGGCCGGGGAGCTGCCAATGGTGGACTTTCTTTCTTTTTTTTTAAATTTTTTATTTTTTTAATTATTTCTTATGAATGCCTGGGCTCAGCTTAGCTTGTTTCTAGCCAACTTTTCTTTTTTTTCTCATTTTTTATTAAAAATTTTCATCTCCTCCCCTCCTACTCCCCCTTCCCTCCCCTCCCTTCCACCCATATCCCCTCTCCCCTCCTCTCCAGGCCAAAAGCCATCAGGGTTCCCTTCACTATGTTAAGTCCAAGGTCCTCCCAACTCCTCCTAAGTCCAGGAAGGTGAGCAACCAAACTGACAAGGCTCACAGTGAGCCCCTCCATGCTGGAGAGTCCAAGCCCATCGATGTTGTCCTTGGTTTCTCAATCCTCCTCCACCGTCAGTCACATTCAGAGAGTCTGGTTTGGTCGCCTGTTCCATCAGTCCCATTACAACTGGACTTGGTGATCTCCTGTTAGTTCTGTCCCACCGTCTCCATGGGTGAACGCACCCCCTCACGGTCCTGACTTCCTTGCTCATGATCTCCCTCCTTTTGCTCCTCATCAGGACCTTGGGAGCTCAGTCCGGTGCTCCAATGTGGGGCTCTGTCATTTTCTCCTTCCATCGCCAGGTGAAGTTTCTATGGTGATATGCAAGATACTTATCAGTATGGCTATAGGATGTGGTCTTTTCCGGCTCTCTCTCCTCAGCTGTACAAGGAACCAGCTAGGGGCATCTTCCTGGACACCTGGGAACCCCTCTAGAGTCAAGTCTCTGCCAACCCTAGAATGGCTCCCTTAATTAAGATATATAATTCCCTGTTCCCACATCCACCCTTCCTATATCCCAACCATCCTCTTCCCCCAAGCTCTTCCCATCCTCCACTTCACACTTTTCTCTCCCCAATCCCCCATCCCCCCATCCCACCCCACCCCCAAGTTCCCAATTTTTGCCCGGCAATCTTGTCTACTTCCAATAACCAGGAGGATAATTATATGTCTTTCTTTGGGTTCACCTTCTTATTTAGTTTCTCTAGGATCCTGAATTATTGGCTCAATGTCCTTCAATTATGGCTAGAAACTGATTATGAGTGAGTACATCCCATGTTCATCTTTTTGGGTCTGGGTTACCTCACTCAGGATGGTGTTTTCTATTTCCATCCATTTGCATACAAAATTCAAGATGTCATTGTGTTTTACCGCTGAGTAGTACTGTAATATGTATATATTCCACACCTTCTTCATCCATTCTTCCACTGAAGGGCATCTAGGTTGTTTCCAGGTTCTGGCTATTAAACAAATAATGCTGCTATGAACATAGTTGAACAAATGCTTTTGTAATATGATTGGGCATCTCTTGGGTAAATTCCCAAGAGTAGGATTGCTGGGTCCTGGGGAAGGTTGATCCCAAATTTCCTGAGAAACCGCCACACTGCTTTCCAAAGTGGTTGCACAAGTGTGCATTCCCACCAGCAATGGATGAGTGTACCCCTTACCCCACAACCTCTCCAGCAAAGGTTATCATTGGTGTTTTTGATTTTAGCCAATCTGACAGGTGTAAGATGGTATCTCAAAGTTGTTTTGATTTGCATTTCCCTGATTGCTAAGGAGGTTGAGCATGACCTTAAGTGTCTTTTGGCCATTTGAATTTCTTCTGTTGAGAATTCTCTGTTTAGTTCAGAGCCCCATTTTTTAATTGGGTTCATTAGCATTTTAAAGTCTAGTCTCTTGAGTTCCTTATATATTTTAGAGATCAGACCTTTGTCTGTTGCGGGGTTGGTGAAGATCTTTTCCCAGTCAGTAGGCTGCCTTTTTGTCTTAGTAACAGTGTCCTTTGCTTTACAGAAGCTGCTCAGCTTCAGGAGGTCCCATTTATTCAATGTTGCCCTTAATGTCTGTGCTGCTGGGGCTATACGTAGGAAGCGGTCTCCTGTGCCCAAATGTTGTAGAGTACTTCCCACTTTCTCCTCTAACAGGTTCAGTGTGTTCAGATTGATATTGAGGTCTTTAATCCATTTGGACTTGAGTTTTGTGCATGGTGATAGATATGGATCTACTTTCATTCTTCTACAGGTTGACATCCAGTTATGCCAGCACCATTTGTTGAAGATGCCCTCTTTCTTCCATTGTGTACTTTTGGCTCCTTTATCAAAAATCAGGTGTTCATAGGTTTGTGGGTTAAGATCCGGGTCTTCTATTCGATTCCATTGGTCGACTTCTCTGTTTTTATGCCAGTACCAAGCTGTTTTCAATACTGTAGCTCTGTAATAGAGTTTGAAGTCAGGGATGGTAATGCCTCCAGAAGTTCCTTTATTGTATAAGATTGTTTTGGCTATCCTGGGTTTCTTGCTTTTCCATATAAAGTTGATTATTGTCCTTTCAATATCTGTGAAGAATTTTGATGGGACCTTTAAGGGAATTGCATTGAATCTATAGATTGCTTTTGGTAGAATTGCCATTTTTACTATGTTGATCCTCTCAATCCACGAGCAAGGGAGATCCTTCCATTTTCTGGTATCCTCTTCAATTTCTTTCTTCAAAGACTTAAAGTTCTTGTCAAATAGGTCTTTCACTTCCTTGGTTAGAGTTACCCCAAGATATTTTATGCTATTTGTGGCTATTGTGAAAGGTGATACTTCTCTGATTTCCCTCTCTGCTTCCTTATCCTCTGTGTATAGGAGGGCAACTGATTTTTTTGGAGTTGATCTTATATCCTGCCACATTACTGAAAGAATTTATCAGCTGTAGGAGTTCTTTGGTGGAGTTTTTCGGGTCGCTTATGTACACTATCATATCATCTGCAAATAACGAAAGTTTAACTTCTTCCTTTCCAAATCAAATCCCCTTGATTCCCTTGTGTTGTCTTATTGCTATTGCTAGAACTTCAAACACTATATTGAAGAGATAAGGAGAGAGTGGACAGCCTTGTCTTGTTCCTGAATTTAGTGGGATGGCCTTGAGTTTCTCTCCATTTAACTTGATGTTAGCTGTCTGCTTGCTGTAAATAGCCTTGATTATATTTAGGAATGACCCTTGTATCCCTAATCTCTGCAAGACCTTTATCATAAAGGGGTGTTGAATTTTGTCAAATGCTTTTTCAGCATCTAATCAGATGATCATATGGTTTTTTTCCTTCAGTTTATTTATATGATGGATTACATTGATAGATTTTCATACGTTGAACCAGCCCTGCATCTCTGGGATGAAGCCTACTTGATTGTAGTGGATAATTTTTCTAATGTGTTCTTGGATTCTGTTTGCCAGTATTTTATTGAGAATTTTTGCATCGATGTTCATGAGTGAGATTGGCCTGTAATTCTCTTTCTTGGTTGAGTCTTTGTGTGGTTTAGGTATCAAGGTAAGTGTAGCTTCATAAAAGGAATTTGGCAATGACTGTTCTGTTTCTATATTATGTAATACATTAAGGAGTATAGGTATTAGGTCTTCTTGGAAGTTCTGGTAGAATTCTGCATTGAAACCATTTGGTCCTGGGCTCTTTTTGGTAGGGCGGTTTTTGATAATAGTTTCTAAATCTTCGCGACTAACAGGACTATTTAGATTGTTCACCTGGTCCTGGTTTAACTTTGGTATATGGTACTTATCTAAAAAAGTGTCCATTTCTTTTACATTTTCCAATTTTGTGGCATACAGGCTTTTGTAGTAAGATCTAATGATTCTCTGAATTTCCTCTGTGTCTGTGGTTATGTCCCCCTTTTCATTTCTGATCTTATTAATTTGTGTGTTCTCTCTCTGCCGTTTGATTAGTTTGGCCAGGGGTTTGTCAATCTTGTTGATTTTATTTTATATTTATATTTTACATTTTATTTTATATTTGGCAAAAGAAACCACTGTGGCTATTAAGGATGAGATATGAATTACCAGACTGATGATAATTATAATTGGCATTATGTCAATCCCAGCTAAGTCTTTTATCCCCTTATTTACTATTTCCATGTTCAAGCCATCCATGATAGCACTATACATTGTCTTAGTGTCCTGTTTTGTGATATTTCCCATCCTTAACATGGGAATGATTTTTCTTTTGAATATTACTCAACTCTCTCCCTCAAGACGTCCCAAATGTCTCACCAAATCTGCTGACTTCTCAGTTTGGTGGAGGGCTCAAGCACCTCCTGCAATTTCCAAGTCCACTTTCCAGAGTTCCCACGAGTAATGGCCGACTAGTGTGAATTCTCCATTTATGTGATCATGCCACACATTGGAGTGCCAAAATGTTGTTTTCCCACTGGCACAGAGGCTATACCTGAATCTACTACTGTCTCGGCCAGTAACTGTGGCAGTCACCTGCCCACTTCTCAGGCAGCCATGTCCTGCTAGATCTGTCTCTCACCACTGCCACCAAATATAGTTATTTAAAGATTTATTTTTATTATGTATACAGTGTTTTATCTACCTCTTTGTCTACATGCCAGAAGAGGGCATCAGATGTCATTATAGATGTGTGTGAGTACTGGGAACTGAACTCAGAACCTCTGGAAGAGCAGTCAGTGCTCTTAACCTCTGAGCCATTTCTCCAGCCTCCAGATGTACTATTTAACTAAATCCTTATTGTTCTATTTACCACACAGGAGTTGGAGGCTGGGTTGAAAACCTGCTAGCTCAGAGAGTTGAACAGAAACTAGATGACCTTCCCTCTTCACCAGCATCTCAGAAAGAAAAAGTCTTTTTTCTGTTGCTCCAAAAAGAACTGTAACATTTAAAGTTCCTCCCTCCTACTTCCTGTGCATTTCTCCTTTTTCTGGTTCCCTTCTGTCCCTCTGTCTACTTTCTGTCAACTAGTTGCTGACTCTGTCTCCTGATCCAATGTTGATTTTATTAAGTTCACTCAAATGCAAACTTGGGATTCACAGTGTGATCATGTATCCTACAACTTTAACCCACATTTAGAGTCTTTGGGGTCAGATGGATCTAAATTTTAACAGTGGCTCTGCCAGTTAAACAACTTTGTGATCTTTGAGATTTTACTGAATCTTCTTTTTAAGACTCTGTTTTCCTGTCTTACGATAGCATGGTAATTTATATCAGGGGCTGGGGCAGATCATTGGTAAAACATGTGCGTAGGAAACCTAGATAGATAGATAGATAGATAGATAGATGATAGATAGATAGATATAGATGATAGATAATAGATAGATGATAGATAGATAATAAATAGATAGATAGATGATAGATAGATAGATAGATAGATAGATAGATAGATAGATAGATAGATAGATCTTATGTATGTATCTGCATGTTTAGATCAGAGAAAGTGATACAAAACTAGAGTATCTCTGAAATGCCTGGGCATGTGGCATAGAGGACACTCAATGAATGTTCTCTTTCCATGCCAATTTTTTAAAATATTTATTTATTTATTTATTAAGTATACAATAGTCTGTCTGTGTGTATGCCTGCAGGCCAGAAGAGGGCACCAGACCCCATTACAGATGGTTGTGAGCCACCATGTGGTTGCTGGGAATTGAACTCAGGACCTTTGGAAGAGCAGGCAATGCTCTTAATCTCTGAGCCATCTCTCCAGCCCCCTTTCCATGCCAATTTTAAAAGTTCATTGTTAAAAATATTATTTCACTAAGTGTGAAGGTTTTTAATGCACATCTGTACACCACATGCACGCCTGGTTCCCATGGAAGCCAGAAGAGAGTGTTGGACCCCCTGAAACTGGAATTTGAAATAGGTATGAGCCACGGTGCTGGCACCACAAATTGAGCCTGGGTCCTTTGGAAGAGCAGCTAGCACTCTTAACCTTTGATCCATCTTGCCAGCCCTTGAAACTTCATTTTATGTCACAGATGCAAAGAGATAATGTTCAGACTGCACATCCATTTACTTGATATGTTAGGTTACAAGACTCTTGGCAATGAAACAGACTAACAGGGGAGTAGTGATATTCTGTTGTGAGTTCTCTTAAGTGCCAGCTTGTATCATTAGTTCTTTAGAAATTAAACATTTGCCTTTTATGGACTGGATACTGACTTTGAGTGACCAACTGAAGCGAGAGCAACCAGGTGAGGAAAATAATTGAAAATTTAATGTGATTATCCTTATCCACCAGGCTTCTTTGAAAACAAGACTAAGCAACAAACCATTTCTCTTTTGTTATATGGAGATAGGTTTGTTGCTTACTTTAGTGTATTGCTAGTGTGTGTATATGTGTGTGTGTGTGTGTGTGTGTGTGTGTGTGTGTGTATTCGTGATTATGTGCATATGTGGAAACCAGAGAAGGCTGCTAGCCTATCACTCTCTACCTTACAATTTTGTTACAGTGTTTCTCACTGAATCTGGAGGTAGATTGTTACAGAGTAAACCACATTGGTATTCCAGTCTCTGGCTTTTATATGTGTTCTGAAGTGCAAGCTTAGGTCCTTAATCTTTTGTTCCGTTCACTATCAGTTAATATTTTGTTCGTTTGTTTCTCCAGCCTGTGTTCCGTGCCTGACCCATCTCTGCCGTTTGGAAATTCGGGCAAGTCTAAAAGCAGAGCACCTTCGTTCTAACAGTTTCATCCATCAGTTGCCTCTTCCCCGAAGTTTGCGGAGCTATTTGCTCTATGAAGAGGTTTTGAGGATGAATGAAATTCCAGAACCTGCAGCTATTCATGATGTAGAAAGCAGTGAGGCTCCTGACAGCACAATTGTCAGTGCTGTTTAGTCACAAAAGATGGGACCGTTTACAACTGGGCTGCCCAGTCCCTCCTCCCCAATACTAAGAACTTTGCTCATCCTGCCTTACTCAGTTGTCTTCAGTGTACTTTGTTTTGTAGTGTTTGCTGACCTGATCATTTTCTGCTTTGTTCTGCTACCGAGCTGTCATGCTGCTATGGTGTTGGAGGTGACCTCTTCCCAGTTAAGATTCGTGTTCACCTGTGCTTGATACTAGGGATGGAAGCCATAAACTTCCCAGGAAGAAGATATAAGAACTGTGCTTTTGAATCACTTAACACTGTTATTTTATTTATGCATTGACATCCTCTATGTTTATAAAAGGAAATTTTCCTATGTTGTCACAATCTGTGTTCCTATTTTTTAATTCAGATATATTTGTGAGCTGTTGATATTCTTGCATTTTAACATGTAAACTCAGGGGAAAATTTTTGAAGAACATAGATTTCAGTCACGTTGTTTTCTTAGACCCTTTCTTCATACTTTTTGGCAAAATATACCCCATTTTCAGTCTGCCAAGAACTGCCAAGAACACCCCTAAACTCCAAGGCATACTCACTATAAAAATTATGTCATTTTTAGAAATATTGTACTGGACTCAGAAAATTAATAAGGAGACCTGAGAGGAGCATTCATACAGCGCCATCTGTAGAGACGGGCACATTTCAGTTGTCTAATGCTAAATAGAAAAGTCAGACTTCACTCAGCTCTAGAATAAGAGGGCAGGTTTGTTTCTATGAATCAGTAATAGCCAATAATATTCTGTTCATATATACAATACCTTTCCTCCTTAATACCTGGATGTATTTTTAGACCATTGATAAAAGACCTTAGAGTCCTTCCTTGTGAGTTTTATAATAGCTTTTTCTAAATCTTGAGTCAAGAAAAATCAAACATCATCGAGACATTTGTCTGAGAGACTGGAAGTTAGCCTTGAGAGGGAGGTATTAGGGTGTTGCTGTCATAATAGGCAGCACAGGCTGATTTCTTCAGGAGGTAGAACTTCATCTCTTGCCAGCAACCTGTGCTTGGTTAGATCATCTGGACCCATCTCTAATAGACTCTTAAACGAGCATGATGAAGGGGCACTTCATTAGCATGCATTGGGAAGACTAACTCATTCCTCATATTCAAAGTCTTGTTTGATGTACATATATAGTTAGATATTGAAAATCAGGCAGAAGTTCTGATGGTTCAATTTAACAAAGATTTTCCAAAATTGTATGCACTGTGGTTTGTTTTTTTTTTTTTTTAAATAGTGTGACCTTTGTTTTTCAAACTCTGTTTCAGGTTTTATTTTTGGTCATAGCTAAGTATACACATAATGTTTTTACAGAGTATCTTTTAACGTATTCTGTTTGTGTTCAAATGTGTTACAAAAATCCGGTTTTCCATAAGCTAGCATTGAGGTTTTATTTTTGAAGCCCACCCTAAAATTCAGTACAGATGACCCCTCCCTGGCTGGTGATTTTTTGACTTTACAGGAGTGAAAAAGTGACAAGCATCCCATAGAAACTACACTTTGAACTTCATCTTTTCCTAGGCTAGCAATACATAGTATGCTAGTCTCTTGGAGTCTGATGATACTGAGAAGTGACAGTGAGCTTTCACTGCTAGCCCGTCATGTGGTCACAAGGATATCTATAGAGGCATGAATATTAACAGATATGCATTGGAGAAACTAGCAATGCTAAACATGCAGACTTATGTCTTTAATGGAAGGGGGTGCACACCTGTTTTCCCACCCAGAAGACTGGGGTGGATATTGTTAATAACCTGGTGACCTTTGCTATCTGTAGGGTGAGGCCTCATCCAAATCCCTCAGAATGTTTATTCCAGGCTCCCCCTCCCTAGACCTTTATCTACTTTGTTTCTCAGCAGAACCTATCCTTAGGGGAGGTGTCATGTGTATTTTATAGCCTGGTGACCTCTACACTATCTTGGTCAGAGACCACACCAGATTATATGAAGATTCAAAGCCAAGCCCCCCAAAACACAGCTCTTTAAAGTCCATACCTCCTCATCCTTCCCAAACAGTTCCACCAAGTAGGGAGTAACTATTCAGACATAAGTTTATGGGGATCATGCTCATTTTGATTACCCCAGTGGGATGGGCAGGTGACTCAAGGATTAAGAGCACTTCCTGCTCTTTCAGAAGACCAGAGGTTAGTTCCCAGTATCCACACAGAGTGGTCCACAATGCAGCTCCAGGCATTCATTGTTGTTGAAGCCCAGAATATGTAGCCTGAGCTGGCCTCAGACTTACAATGAACTTCCTGCCTTGACCTCACTATTGTTGGAATTTAGATATGAGTCACCACGTATAGCTAAGTTTTTGGTTTTGAAATTGGTTAGTGATTATTCTGGTTTGTGTCTAGAGTGTCTCCCAAAGTCTATGTATTAAATGTTTGCTCTCTAGTCTGTGGTGCTTTTGGAAAGTTTTAGGAGATGGATAGACCCTTTGAGGAAATATTGGAACTCCCGTCTTCTGTTTCCTGATATGCATGTCAAGTGGGCATGTTTGCTCTACTCTTTATATCTTAGGCCCAAAGTTATTAACAGGCCAACCATGGAATGAAAACCTCCCAAGCTAAAATAAAACTTTTCTTCCTTTAAGTTGTCCATCTTAGGTGTTTTTTTCAGTTGGGGGAAATTGACTGTTATGGTAATATTTTTATCCTTTTTGTATGTGATGCTTCTTTTAGTCATTTTTATATTAAAATACTATTTTGGTGATTTGTAAGCACTCAGTGAAGAATGTAATCTTAAAGCATGCAGAAAGTGAGTTGTGTTTACAGCTTCTGATCAGAATATACATCTGGTTACAAGAGCATTAACCCTGCCCCACTTGAATAGAGGTTCTTTAGTATTTAATTTAAAGGCCTAGTGAGGTCCAGGTGTTGATCAGAATGGTACATCTAGTTACATAAGGCTTAAACCCTGCCGCACATGCACAGTGGTGCTTTAGTACTTAAGAGTCCAGTGAATTGCAGATGTGGGATAACTTTATACATGTTATCAACTAGTCAGTGAGTCCCCACAGAACAACATAAGGTAGTTCATTGTTCTTGCTTGCCCACCATTGCTAGATAGACCCTCTTACCAAAGACACCACACACTTTGATTGCAGGACATACAAAAATCAATTTTAAAGTTACTGGGAAACTTCCTCCCTGCCAACTAGATTTCTTGGTGTCAAAGGGTGATACCTAGACCACTGGTGGAGCAAAGTCATTGGTGAACTTGCCCACTGGTGGACCCTTTATGTTATCATGATGACCTGCCATGGCAGATACATCTCATGCTTACTCCTGTAATAGTACAATGGTTGTCATCAGGGCAACCAGTTATTTTCTTCTTGGACTTGAGCCTGGTTCATAGGAAGGAATTCATGCCTAGAACTGTAAACATAATCAAAAGTCCATATACGGGGATATTCAAAGCTTTAATGTGTGTAGAGGGATCTACCACTGTTATTTTGCAAAGTGTGTTGTCAGACTGCTTTCTAAGTGTTTATGGTCACCCCTGTAGATTAGCTCTGCCTTCCAACCGTGAGCAGAGAAGCTTTCTTTTCCAGCAGAAAACAGAGAATGCAGAAACTCATCACTACTTATCCAAGCCCATGTACATTTATCCAAAACTGTGACCCAGTTAGAGGTCTTTTCCATCTGAATTAATCTTTATTGTGTGTATATAATCCTTTTATGACCATGATCACTTCTTAAAATGCTAAGTGGCATGGCTAGGACCAAGACTGCTGTGCCTTTTGGGTCTACGCAGTCCAACATGGTGGAGGTCCATTCACTGCCTCTGAGACTGCCAGGTGAGCCATCCTCACCACCTCAACTCTGGTAACCAGTTGGCCTATGCTGCCATCAAGTAACTTGCAGCACGCAGCACACAAACCCCATTTAACTGGAGTTGGTGATCTCCCATTAGTTCTGTCCCACCGTCTCCATGAGTGAACGCACCCCTCTCGTTCCTGACTTTCTCCCTCAAGTTCTCGGTCCTTCTGCTCCTCATCAGGACCTTGGGAGCTCAGTCCAGTGCTCCAATGTGGGGCTCAGTCACCTTCCCCATCTGTCGCCAGCTGGAGGTTCCCTCACGGTCCTGACTTTCTTTCTCATGTTCTCTCTCCTTCTGCTCCTCATCAGGACCTTGGGAGCTCAGTCCGGTGCTCCAATGTGGGGCTCTGTCATTTTCTTCATCTATCGTCAGGTGGGGAGGTTCTATGGTGATATGCAAGAAATTCATCAGTATGGCTATAGGAACTGGTCTTTTCAGGCTCCCTCTCCTCAGCTGCCCAAGGAACTAACTGGGGGCATCTCCCTGGAAACCTGGGAACCCCTCTAGGGTCAAGTCTCTCGACCAAACCCGTCTCTCTGAATGTGGCCAACAGCGGGGGCTGACTGAGAAGCAAAGGACAATGGCTCTGGGCTCTGATTCTTCTGCATGGACGGGCTCTGTGGGAGCCTTCTCAGCTTGATCGATCCCCTTCCTGGACCTGGGGGGAGTTGGGAGGACATTGGTCTTAGCATAGAGTGGGGAACCCTGATGGCTCCTTGGCCTTTGAGAAGGAGGGAGGGGAGGTATGGGTGGAGGGGAGGGGAGGGGAGGGAAGGGGGGGAGGAGGGGAGGGAGGGGGGAGGAGGAGGGAAGGAGATGGAAATTTTTAAATATAAAAAAAAAATAAACCATGAAAAAAAAAAACCCCCATTTAAGTGCTTGACCTCCTGAAAGAGCCAGAGTTCATGGTGGCAGCACAAACCAGGAAGCAGACATTTCAAATCCATGTAGTTTCTTGCTGCTAATACTATATCATGGAGATCTCTCTTAAAGGAGCCACAGTACTCTGGCTAACCACCATTAAACAGAGCCCATTTGAAAACAACAACAACAACAAAACAACAAAACAAACTGTGGCTTTTAAGAAGCCATGCTAACCTTGGTTCATTTGTGTCTAGATTTCTAAGCTCACTCAAGTTTTATATGAATGTAGCTGGCCCAAGTTGGCATGCCAAGAAAGTTATAATTATAAAAAATAGATTAGATCTAAAACTTTAGACTCACAAAGATAGGATAGATGATAGAATATTTTCCTTAATTTACCAAATGTAAATGGACTAATTATCATAACAATAATTCTATTTTGATAACTGTAGTGAGAAGCGGCGGGGCTGCGTCCCGCCACCCGCCGCCGGCTAGCTTTATACCTGAAATAATTACACGGAAACTGTATTCTTTTAAAACACTGCCTGGCCCATAGTTTTAGCCTCTTATTGGTTAATTTTCACATCTTTCTTTAACCCATATTTAGTAATCTGGGTAGCACCACGAGGTGTGGCTTACCAGGAGAGATCTTAACCTGCGTCCATCTCGGAGAGGAGCAGCATGGAGACTCCCTATCGTGACTGTCTGAAGCGTCTCCCCAACTCTACTTCCTTGTTCCCACAATTTTGTTTTGTCTACTCCACCTACCTAATTTTCTCTTAAAGGGCCAAGGCAGTTTTCTTTATTAATAATAAAAGTAACACATAAACACTCCTCCATCAGATAACTGTTTTCTTATATGAAATCTTGCTACGTTAAAATTAAAACCTTCCTTTTTATGAAGACAGAAAAGGGGAGGCAGATTTCCTCTCTCTATGCTGTGAATACCATTGGTCAATAAAGAAGCTGCTTTGGGCCTATTGCAGTGCAGAACAGAACAAGGCTGGAAGTCCAAACAGATAGATACAGTGAGTGGGTAAGCAGAGTCAATGAGATACCATGTAGCCACCAGAGTAGACAGATGCTTGATGTAGGACTAAACCTTACCGGCAGACCACAACCATGTGGCAATACACAGATTAAAGAAATGGGTTAATTTAAGATATAAGAGCAAGCCAGAAATATGCATATGCTAATAGTCTAAGCAGTGTTTTATTTAATACAGTTTCTGGGTGAGATAATTTCTGGGTGGTCGTGAATGAATGAGTGGCCTCTGACAACAGAGGGAAAAGAGAGAGAGAGAGAGAGAGAGAGAGAGAGAGAGAGAGAGAGAGAGAGACCCTAGACAGAAGAAGGAAGATTAATCTGTTCTCCTCCCATCTTGGTCCATTATTAATGTTTACCACTCTATTGGAATATTATCTTTCTCTGAAGTTTTTATGGTATTAATATATGCAGAAGCTTAACAAATTGAGAAAAGTTAAATAATTAAAAAACAATTTCACAATATTGTCTTGGTTCATTCTTTTCATCAAATCATTGGCATGAAACCTTCAGCCAAGCTAAAGCCATGTGTTTACAGACTTCAAAATCAGTAGGAGTAAGAAAACAAAGTGCCTGCCAATTCTTTTTCTATGATTGCCTGAAGAAAGAAAAAAATCCTCAAGCCTCCATTTTCTCTATTTTGTAAAAGAAGCTGAAAGTACAAGTAAGATCTGGTGGGCCTTATTTAGCCATGTGATCTCTGTTCAGGGTAGCCCTACAAGTGTGTGTCTTGTGAATTACTTTATTTTAGAGGCATAGTATGTGCATGTATGATGGCTTTTTTAAAGGAGGTATACCTTTTGAAATGGTCTTACTGTAATTGATGTTGGCCTGGAACTGTGCAGCCCTGATTGGCCTGGAACACATTGCAATCCACCTTCTTAAGTCCCCTGCATGTTGGGATTACAGGTGTGAGTCGTGGCACCTGGGTTTATAGAAGAATTTAAAATTGGTGCAAGTAGCAAAGACTGTCTGGCATGCTTTCTTTGTGTTTTCGCTGCTTTTTAATGCATAGCATTAATTGATGAAGCAGAACAAATGGGGATTGCCATTGGTGCACTGAGACCTTGAAGGCATCTGTTTTTGTCTCTTCTTTCATCAAATGGTTTGCATAACTTCTTCACTTTTTTCCTGTGTCAATGATAAAAATCTATCTGAAGTCATTATAATGCACTAATTTACAATCTTTGTCTAACATAATGAAATAGGTGAAGAAAGTCCATCTGGTGATGGGTTTGAACTGAACAGTTGACAAGGGCATTATACTTCTGAGGTTATTGTGAGTTGTTAGGTCAAATAACAGGAGCCAAAAGATCAGTTCCCAATGTGAGTATTTTCTTAAATAAATGGATTAGTTAGCAGTGTGGGGTTGAGATTTTGAGTTTGGCATAAACTAGTATTTACTGTTAGGACAATAAAATGTTGAAATCCTTATGGTTTTCATTCTACTTATAACTTTGTCACTTCATTAGAGCAACATGCATCACACTGTGATTCTTGGTTATGTGTGTTGATCTGAGTACAGTTACCCTTCTTTTTATCTCTGTAGTTGGAAATTCTAAGCTTATAAAAACAGAGAAGTGTACCATAGGCTTTCACCCACCTTTCTCCCCTTCTAATGACATTTCTAAAACAAGTTCCAGGTGTGACATTGGTAAATAATTACTATTATTAGGGTCCTGTCTTTACTTAGTGTATACTTGGTTACGATAGCTTCCTTGCATTAATATCATACAGTTTATTTGAACATTTTCCCCCAGACAAGAATCACATTTTTATTGGTCTACATTTGTTGGGCATGATTTCAGGTTTCATAATGACATTCACATAAGCATACCATGAATTTTAGTACAAAGTCTTAAACCCTAACCCCCTCTTTTCCTTCTGTTAGTCCACTTAGTACCCTTTAACAGTTCTGCTCCTACTTCATGTCATATACACAAGATGATTTAATGTATCTAATAAAAGTTAGGATCTACAAATAAACGAGATCATATTTATCTTTCTGAAATGGACTTGATTCCTTCAGGTTTTATGACCAGAGTTTCTGCTGGTCTCTGTTCACAGTATATCCAGCCGTTTGCCCTTCTGCTACAGTTCTTTGGGTGCTCCAGCTGAGAGGGTAGAAATTCTTGTGAGATAATTCTCATTGACCTCAGTGCAGTCAAGCTGAGAATCTTTATTTCAGGGTCTTCAACCCCAGACTGCACAGCCATGGTTACTGTTCTTTGTGTCCAGTGTGTGTGTGTGTGTGTGAGTGTGTGAGTGTTGTGTGTGTGTGTGTGTGAGAGAGAGAGAGAGAGAGAGAGAGAGAGAGAGAGAGAGAGAGAGAGAGAGAGAGAGAAGAGACAGACACAGAGAGAGAGAGAGAGCTTCCCTGTAGTTACCATTGACCTCACTCAGCTTGAGCCAGGTGGCACTGGTTTATGACCACTCTTCCCTGCCTTCCCTGCTTCTCACTCAGAGACCTCATGTGGCTTCTTAACACATTCATTTTCAGCCATTGTCTCCTGCAAAACTAAAATTTATAGTTTATTATTCTGACTCTATTTCTCTGACTTGCAATGATGGAGCCTCTAGGCTACCAAATCTTACCCTAAATTTTCTAGAATCCCATTTTTATAAGGAAACTTGCTTGTTGAAAAATATAGTATTATATGGACTACAATAAATAGCAGACATACCCCCATATATCTAGGATTGTGGATGTTTTCAACTTTAGTAAATATGAAACATGAATTTGACTTATCATGTGTTAATGTTCTACTTCTCAATGCCAGTAACAATTATGAATTTGTCTTATACAAGATTCATACATACTATTCTCTGAATAACAATTTCCACATTACTATAAATCATCTAATTTATGAAAAGATAGCTTGCTTTTTCCCCTCTCTTTTCACTTTAGTTCTTTTGCTATGTGTATGTATGCTGTGGGAGCACCTTCTGCTCCTTCAGCCAATAGTCGCTGAGATACCAGCCCACTGGGGCATGCTCTCTCTCTCTCTTTAAAAAGCAGCAGCAAAAAAAAAAAAAAAAAAAAAAGCAGCAGCAGCCCTCTGCTTGATCTCTTGCTCCAGCTACTAGACTCCTTTCCTGGCTGTTGTGTAGGAGGATGTTCTGTAAGTTTTTCCCCCTCAAATAAATAACCCTTTGAATCCAAACTGGTGTGGGATTGTTTTGCGCATTATCTTATTCATATCTATATCATATCCCCCTTTAAATGTAATAGAACATTTATAAACAATATTTGGGAATATGGGTTATTTCTCTCCAAACTTCTTCCTGCTGTACGGGGGCGCTGTTATTCAGGTCTTTCATGGTATAACCTGTGTGCTAGGTTCCTCTCAGTCGGCAGTTGAGTGAAGTAATTTTTTGAGGGTGTTCACGGCAACCTTTGCTTTTACAAGTAGGACTTGGTCTCTTAGTTGGCTTTTGGTTGACTCTGTGATCTAGCCATAACACTGTGTATTGGGAGTTGACAAAAAGAATGAGGAGAGGGCAGGAGAGGGTGTGGTAGGGGTCCATCCACAGGAGGGAGAAAATCAGAGTATTCTATAGTGATATTTTATTTGTGTTTTAATAAAGAAAGCTTGCCTGAAGATCAGACTGCAAAGCTATCCACACTAGTCAGTCACAGAGGCCAGGCAGTGATTCCACACATCTTTATTCCTAACAGCCACACTAGTTAGCCAGAGAGGCTGGGTGGTGGTGGTGCATGCCTTTAATTCCAGCACAAGAGAGGAATATAAAAAGGGAAGATACAGGAGCTCAGGGTCTCAGTGTATAGTCTGAGGTTTGGTGGGGAGCATTGCAGTCTGCAGTCACTCTGAGGGCAGGTTTACCACTTTGTCTGAGCCTTGGTAGAGGTAAGAACTCTCTAGTGGTTGGCTGCTTTGCTTTCCTGATCTTCAGCTTGAACCCCAATATCTGTCTCTGGGTTTTTATTATTCACGCTACAGTAGTCTACCAGAATATGCTTAATACCCTGGAGTTGTGTGAAGAGAGCGATTAGAGGCCACAGCAGGTCTGCTACACAGCTGGAGATTAAAGTGGAACATGACATTAAGAGGAGCGGACAGACAGGTGTAGATGTGCAGTTATCCTAGCTGCCTCCCTGGATGAAGTTGTCTGTGGATTCCTAGGCAGTGCGGCTGGAGTCATGAGATGATTCTCTATCGGTGCAAAACGTGAAAATTCAGTGTGTTCTTTCAAGGCTGATGCTTATTTAAAATGAATGTATTCACCTATAATATGTATGGAATGGAATGGAAATTACAATATGCTTTATTTACAGAAAACTAAAGTGGCTTCCAGCTTAGTATTTTTATGGAATTCTTAAGTATGCTAATGAGTAGATCATTGTTTCTTGTTCCATCTCTTGGGCTCTTCTTCTCTTCTCTTGTTAGTTTTTGAAAAAATGTTTGCACCGTTGATAAGGCTTTCCACCCATGCAATAATCCAAATCAGACAATATCAAACAGTCCAAACTCTTCAGATTTATGGATGCCAGGGGCTGGGCTGTTTCCTCCAACCAAACATTCCAGACTCTTTGGGTACAGGGGCACTAGCTAAAGTCTAGACCTCCAACCAGGGACAAAAGATTGACTAAGGTGCTTATTAACATATCAAAGCAGACTCTGGCTGCAAGAATCTACCAGCATTTCTCAGTTCCTACCTGTTACAGGGTCCTACTGATGGTATATCCAGCCTCCCACCCTCAACTTGTCCAGTACAGGCCTGGGCTTCCCTTCCCTAGCTGCTCCTCCTTATAGAATCCAGCCATTTGGCTTCAGGGGTTCATTTTACCTTATTAGTCTTTTAATTGGCCTCTTGCCCACTTGGATGCATCTCCAGGTTCCCCTCTCTGTCTCTCTTGTAATCCTTTTCCCTCCCCGTGGAGCTGCTCAGGCTCAGTCTGGGCATGTTCATTCTGGACAATCCCAGATGTCTGTGTCTCTGCCTTTGGCTGTTCTGTCCTCATCTACAATTCACCTTTCCTCCACCATACATAGGAGCAGTCATGGTCTCCTCTTTTTTCTTCTTTTTCATTCAGTGGCTTTTGTACATTCCTCTGTCAGTTTCCTCAAAGCTGTTACTACTGCTCCAGAGGAAGCTGTGATTGTGGAGAATGTAAATACAGTGCCCTAAGCAAAAATAGGAACATCTTGAGCCAGATTGCCAGCTGTATCAACACAACAGAAGGGCACTGCCTGATCACTGCAATGTGAGCGGCTAAAAAGTAGAAACCATCTAAAGGGCTCTTTGAATCTAGTCAAACATACCCCCAAACAACAGCAATGAGAACAAAATCCTGCTCATAGGAAACATTTGCACTACCTTATGACTGACATATTCCATTTGGAAGCTTGTAATGCATTTACAAGACGGGATCAAATCTTTTCAAACAATTCTACTTCCCACATTCTTTTTGACAAGACAATGAAATCCTGACTCATGCTTTT
The DNA here is from genome assembly GCF_903992535.2 of Arvicola amphibius. Lineage (NCBI taxonomy): Eukaryota > Metazoa > Chordata > Mammalia > Rodentia > Cricetidae > Arvicola > Arvicola amphibius. The sequence goes on from NC_052047.1 coordinate 92,947,546, forward strand.
TAGATTTTCTATGAAAACTCAATTTAACTCTAGGTGGAAGCATCATGGAATATGTTCCCTTTTTAACTGATTACAGGTGGTTCAATTTCATTCCTAGTACGATCTGTGTGTATATATTTACCTAGAATATCAAAAAATTTATAAATATTCCAGGTTATGTATTATAAAAAGAATTTATCTCTAAGAATGATGGGGGGGGCAGTGGCAAGCCGAATGTGACACACAAGAGTTCTCATTCGTTTGAAAAAATGAAAAGGAACTCTGTTCATGATATGCATGGTAAGTGCATGTGCACCAGAAGTGCAAGGTAAATACTAATTTCACCAAACTGTAAATACTGCGACCTAAAAAAAGTGCCTTGCCTGTAAGATATTCTGGTACAACACTGGCACAAATATTACGGAAGTACAAACCAGTCTCATTGTATTTAAGGAGACTTCACGAAAAAGAACCCATGCCTGACACTCCTAACACAGCTGAAAATCCTGAGAACAGATAAGTCATGAGCCTAAGGAAAGACCCAATACTATTATTCTGCCAAAGTAGCAAGCCAGTAAAGTGGCTGTCGTACCCATAGATCTGTCTGTGCTTCAGTCAGCGCTCCTTAGAAAAGCATCTTCCTGAAGGAGATGGAAACTAACAGAGAGACCCAAAAGTGGAAAATATAGAGAGTAAATGTGAGCCCAATTTTAAGTGGGGTGACTTCTTCTAAGCCTTCCCCTAAGGCTGCGTTATCGCCATAGTAAAGGAGGCACAAAGATTGTAAAGCCAGGGGTGATACATTGCTCCAATGAAATTACTTTCAGACAGGACACTACATAGAAGAACTATTTTACAACCAACTCTCCAGGGAAAAAGAAAAGGAAAGGAATCCAGAATATGTGAAATAATGCTAAGGAGCTAATAGAATCTGAGTTAATCATGAATTACCCATTTAGAAACAAAAATTGCAAAGTTAAAAATGTCCAAAATACATAAAAAATGATCTTGCTTTTTTCTAGGTTGAAAAGAATACATCAAATGATGTCTTCACAAGGAATGCTGCAGAAGCACCCCCATCATAAAGGGGAAATACTCTAAAAAATAACAACCCTGCAGCTCCAGATCCTGAAAACACGAACAGATTGCGGCCAGGGTCATAGAATGGAAATAATGAAAGATGGTAGCGGCCAATATAGCCATTTTATAGCAATTAGAGCAAGTGTGATAGTGGCACTAAGGCCAGCACTCTGTGCCCAAAACTCAAATAGCACATAAACCCAAGTCACTGCTTTGCTCTTGCCTTAGGAAAAGTATCAGTTTTCTTGGCCTCCACTGACCCATCCTTATCAATTAAGTTGTCCAGTTATTGATCCTCACCTCTCACCAACTGCCCCATCCACTCCTTTCTCTGAAGCTTCCTACCAGATGTGGCTTTCTCACCTCTGGCTGGTTGCAGGTACTGCTATGTCTTTCTGGCTTAATTTGTCTTCACTGCTCTCCACCTAAGAGCCTATAGTGCTGGCCCAAGTCTGACACATAAGCCTTCTGTGTGCTCCAGTAGCTCCCTGTACTGCACGTGTATAGAATATGACCAGTGTGGACATTCTGTCCATCTGATGTGGGAGGGTTATATCGTATGGTTGCTGAATAGTGGATCTTGTCATGAGTCTACTGCTTGTCCTAGTACATGGCTGTTGAATAGGTAACAATGGAAAACTATCCAGCATTTAGCTAGATGATAACAAAGTCTGGGTGCAACCATTGGCATATTGCATTCTTCTCATTTTGTGAGGTAGTGTTGAGGTTAAGCTTTTCTGTCTAGATTCTGCTCGAGTGTATCCTTGCTCCTTTGAAACTCCTCCCTTAGGACCAGTCCTTCTGCCCAAGTGCTACCTCTTTAAATATTATCCATATCACCAAATACTTTCATAGAGTAGGCAAGGCAAGTGGGTAGTAGCAATCTGTGCAGAGGGTCCTCATTCCCATAAGAAATCAGGCTGAGAAATCCATAGGGAACAGGCCAATAAGTAGTGATCCTCCTTGGCTTCTCTCTCTCTTTCTTTCTCTCCTTCCCTCTCTCCCTCCCTCGTTCCCTCCCTGCCTCCCTCCCTCCCCCTTCTCTCGCTCTCTGTTTGAATGTGTTGAAAGACAAGGTATATAGAGAGAGGTCAGAGGACACCTGATGGAGCACTCTCATTGGTTAATAAAGAAATTGCCTTGTCTTTTTGATAGGGCAGGATTTAGGTGGGTGGAGTAGAGAGAACAGGAAGGAGGAAGTGAGGCACATGCCTTGGACAATCTCCATGCCTCTCCTCTCTGAGTCAGATGCCATGAAGCCAGCCACCATGTCAGACGTGCTGAATCTTTCCCAGTAAGACACCACTCGTGGTGTTACACAGATTATTAGACATGGGATAGTCAAGATGTGAGTAAGAGGATGAAACTAATGGGCCAGAAAGTGTTTAAATGAATACAATTTGTGTGTTGTTATTTTGAGTGTAAAGCTAGCCGTGTGGGATCCGGGCAGGATGAAAAGCAAGGCTGCCCGCAGCTCCTCACCATAGACACCATGTGGGAGTTGGTTTAATTCTATCATGGATTCCAGGGATGGAATTCAGGTTATCAGGTTGGTATGGAAAATGGTCTTAGGTGCTGAGCCATTTCAGTGGCCCCTTTCCCCAGTTTTCTTCCCATTAACATTCTTTCCATTAAAAAATAAAACAGAGAAGTGTTTCTTATATTCCTCTCCCTCCCTAAATAAGCACATGCTTATAAAATCCCCAAGCCCTAAGACACTCTCCCTGCCTGTCTCTCCCTGTGGGTCTCAGTGAAGAGCACCTGGGAAATGATCTCCCAACTGCACTTGTCCAGGCCATGGACCAGGTATACCTGGAGCTGGTAACACAGAGCATTGATCTCCTGCTTGGTCATCTTGAGGGGGCACACCCAAAGAGCCCTGTGCACATGCCAGAGGGATCTTTGTGAAAGACCAGCATACAGGGCTCCAGGTGTGAGTTTACCAAGCACAGCTGCTGGTGCATTGACAGCAGAACCTGGAAGGAGAAGAACGTGGCCCAGCTATGTGTGTTGAATATAGTTGAACAAATGTCCTTATAGTATGGTTGAGCATTCTTTGGGTATATGCCCAAGAGTGGTATTGTTGGGTCTTGAGGTATGTTGATACCCAATTTTCTGATAAACCACCATACTGATTTCCAAAGTGGTTGCACAGGTTCGCATTCCCACCATCAATGGAGGAGTGTTCCCCTAACTCCAAATCCTCTCCAGCATAATCTATCATTAGTGTGTTTGATCTTAGCCATTCTTACAGGTGTAAGATGGTATCTTAGAGTTGTTTTGATTTTTATTTCTCTGATGTCTAAGGATGTTGAACCTTTCCTTAAATGTCTTACAGCCATTTGAGATTCATCTGAGAATTCTGTGTCATTCTGTACCCCATTTTTAATTGAATTATTTATCTTACATGTGGTTGCAAGCTTTGAATTTTCAGATAAATGTTTTTAATTTCGAGTACTCATAAAACTCAAAGCATGAAATGGATCATAGAGGAGAACAGGCCCGGAGGGAAGTGGGATGGCAAAGGAAATGCACTATGGAAGGGGTAAGAAAACCTTGCAAGTGGAAAGTTTTAATCAGGAATGGGAGAAGTGTGGTGGTGGGGAAAGGGTTAGCCAAAACTAAGCATGGAGGAAAAAATCCTTTTGGAAAAATACTACATTTGAAGTCATTTAAAACCATTTGAGGGGCTGGTTAAATAGTTTAGCATGTGAAGGTGCTTGATGCCAGCCATATGCTGTTGAGTTTGGTGTTGGGAAACTACATGGTAGAAGGTAAGAAAATGATCCAGAAAGTGATGCTCTGACCTCTACACATGGACCGTGGCTTGCCACCAAGCCTAATGAATGGAGTTGCATCCTTGGAAACCTAAGTAAAACAACTGAATGAAGGAGCCCTGCATGCATGGATAACGTTCCTCCCAAAGATTAAGTTGACTAAACAAAGGTTCCAATACTGTGAGATAGTTCCCTCTGAGCTGTGACGGAACGGGGCTCCTGTCAAACATGACAGGCTGCTGCCAATGTCATTATTTACACATGAGGATTAGATTGTTGGACGATTCTGAACACACTATTCACTTGAGATATAGGACATTTAGAAGTCATGTGGTATCTGTGCTGGCTTGCTTGCACAGTACTAGAACCTTCTATGCAAGCTACTGGATGAGGAAAGTTGGCAATGATTCTACCCATCTGTAGACCCTGCATGTATAGAAGATTTCTCCTTAAACATGTCACCAAGACATTATGTCAACAGTGTGTACAATACCAAGAAACAGTTTAAAATATTTTTATAACATATTTTAATAAAAAATTATTATAACCTTACATGCCGAAATATATATATACTGTGTCAAGAAATGTTTAACATTAGACTTTATATATACTGTCAAATATTCCTAGTGGATTGTCATTTTTGTCAGTAGCTCCTCATAGGATTCAGCAGCAACTAAAAAGAAAAACAAGAATTATCAGTAGTATCAAGAACATCATTGGTGGCAGCATCAGGATGAGCAGTAACAGGCATCACCAGTAGAATCTTATGTAGTGTCATGTCACAATGAATGTCATGGTATTTGAGAAGTGGTCACAATGTGGAGTCTTATTTTATTGGTGTTATGCTCACATGTTGCTTCTTTGGGGGTGTTTATTTCCAAAGTGATGCTATCCACATAAGTCACAGTGTATGGAAACAGAAAAATAGAAACTAATATCTAACAGTTACATTTCTCTGTTTAGCCATTCAGACAACACAAGTTTCATGTTAGATGTATTTTCAATACGATTGGAAAAGATAAGCATTTTTTCTAGTTTTAGGTAATGCCTAAAGAGTCCTATAGATAGCACAAAATTTATTTATCATATGTATTGGTGCCAAAGAGAATTGGATTTCTAGTGGATATATCATCATCTATTTTAAACCACTGCTATGATTTAACTTACCTTGTAAAACTTATAATTTTAATGCATGTCACATGTTAAATTAGGTTGAATACCCACATCATCACTGTTGCCACGAATTTGAGAAACCATATTCCGGATGATATCATGAGCAGTGCCATGGTTGCTTCCCAAAATGGCAGAAACTTGGAGGGATTATTTGTTGCATAGTGGGTGTATTCAGCTGGATTGGTAGCACTGAAATACTCATTAGCACTCTGAGGGTCGAAAGCATCACCTGGGGCATGAACAAGAGCAGATTCCTGATCAGTAGTGAAGCTACCACACTTGTGTTCTCTTCTAAGCAGGTTTCAAGAACAGGGTCAGAATGTTGCCGAGGGGGAGAGAATGAGGAGGAAGGTGAGAAAATGGTGTTCATGGATTACAGTACCTATAGCCAAGCTGCAGCCCAGTAGGGCTACAGTGCTTACACTGCCCAGCCAACTCAAGGATATGCACAGACCACCCAGGCATATGGGCAACAAAGCTATGGAACCTATGGACAGCCTACTGATGTCAGCTATACCCAGGCTCAGAGCACTGCCACTTACAGCCCGAATGCATATGCAACTTCTTATGGACAGCCTCCCACTGGTGATACCACTCCAACTGCCCCCATGCATACAGCCAGCCTGTACAAGGATATGGCACTGGTGCTTATGACATCACCACTGCTCCAGTCACCACAACCCAGGCCTCTTGTGCAGCTCATTCTGCATATGGCACCCAGCCTATGGCCAGCAGCCAGCAGGCACTGCACCTACAAGACCACAGGATGGTAACGAGCCTGTTGAGACTAGTCAAGCTAAATCTAGCACAGGGGGTTATAACCAGCCCAGCCTAGGGTATGGACAGAGTAACTACAGATATCCCAGGTACGTGGGAGCTACCCCACATCTCCATCCTATCCTCCTACCAGCTACTCCTCTTCACAGCCAACTAGTTACGATCAGAGCAGTTACTCTTAGCAGAACATCTATTGGTAACCTAGCAACCATGGAGAGCAGAGTCGCTATGGTCCACAAAGCAGCTATGGGCAGCAGCCTCCCACTAGTTACCGCCCTCAGACTGGATCCTACAGCCAGGCTCCAAGTCAATATAGCCAACCCAGCAGCAGCTATGGGCAGCAGAGTTCACTGTGACAGAACCACACCACATGGTGTCGGGGGCAGGAGTCTGAAGGATTTTCTGTACCAGGAGAGAAACAGAGCATGAGTGGCCCTGATAACTGGGAGAGGAGAAGAAGGGGATTTAATCATGGAGGCATGAGCAGAGGTGGGCAGGGAGGAGGACATGGTAGAATGGGTGCTAGAGAGCAAGGTGGCATCATTAAGCCCGGTGGACCCATGGACGAAGGACCACGTCCTGATCGAGGCATTCCTATAGATCCTGATGAAGATTCTGACAACACATCAATTTATATGCAAGGTTTAAATGACAATGTGACTCTGCATGATCTGGCAGACTTCTTTAAGCATGGAGGGGTTGACAAGATGTACAAGAGAACTGGGCATATCATGATCCACATCTATTTGGATAAGCAGACAGGAAAGCATAAAGGGGATGCCACAGTGTCCTATGAAGATCTGCCAACTGCCAAGGCTGCTGTGGAATGGTTTGATGGAAGAGATTTTCAAGAAGCAAACTTAAAGCTTCTCTTGCCCAAAAGAAGTCTCCAATGAATAGGATGAGGAGTGGCATGGCACCTCATGAGCGCAGAGGGATGCCACCATGACTCCATGGAGGTGCTAGAGGCCCAGGACATCCCAGAGGGCCCATGGGTCACATGAAGGGCCGTGGAAGAGACAGAAGAGGCTTCTGCCATGAGAACTCTGGGCCTCCCAAGGGACCCCATGTGAAGGAGGATATGTCCGGCACCAAGATGGAGATAGGAGGGTCCCAATTGGGGCTATGAAAACCAGAACATCACCTGGAAACAGAATGCAAATGGAGTAACGCCCCAAGGCAGAGTGCTTCTTCCCACCACCTTTCCTACCTCCTTGTTGTGACTGTGGCCAAGGAACTGGTGGCATGCAGGGAGGAAGAGGCAGATTTATGGGCCATGATGGTCCTAGAGAAATGTTCGTAGGTGGAAGAGGTGGAGAGAAAAGATGCTCCGGAGGTGCACATAGGTTGGACAGAGGTGTCTTTGGTGGAGGAATATGATATGGTACTGGGGGTCCTCCTGAACCATTGATGGAACAGGAGGAAGGAAGAAGAGGTGGACCTGGAGGATCTGCGTAAATGAATAAAGGCGAGCACTGTCAGGAACTTAGAGATCAGCCCTACTAGAGAGACATGCAGAGCTGCATTGATGACCAGATTTAGTTTTTAAACCAGAAAATGTTTTAAATTTATAAATCCATATCTATAATGTTGGCCACAACATTATGATTATTCCTCATGTGTACTTTAGTATTTTCACCTTTTATGAAGAAACATTAAAATTAACAAGTTAAACATTGGTAGTTTGAAGTTTTTTTCCTTTAAAAATGGTTGTGTTAACATTGGGAACCCCTTTTGAGATTATTCAGTATCATGGTGGAGAACCAAGAGGGCCCCTAATTAACAAAGTTCATGGTTGTTATTCTTTTCAAAAATCTACAAATATTTATAAACTGTCAAAAAAATAATGTTGTAGAGGATCCATGGTGTCACCAGTGTGGCTAACAGGAGCAAGCTCAGCATCAGCATGTGCCACCCCCTTGCATGCGCAGTATAAGTCCTAAAGAAAGTGTATGATCCAGGGATGTGCCGGGAAGTGTACTTTCTCAGAACCCTGCAGAGTGTCATCTCTGTCACTTGTACCTGGACATGATGGCAATTCAGGATTGGTGGTAGGCTGGGACACATCGCCATCATCATAATTTGCACGAAGTAATCCTTCCGGCATTGTGTCTTCAACCTTTAAGGAAATTTTGAGATTTAAGTTTCCATTAAAAATTTCACAGAGTTTTATTCACTTTAGTAGAACTTATCTGTTAATGACAGGGTCTTGATTTATAGTCCCCAAATATTTATTTGCTCAGAAAAATTTTATCACTATATCCACTGATATCATGTAACCATTGCTTAATTTCTGTTTGAATCAAAGTCCAGTGTTTGAGAATCTTAAAAGGGGAAATGCTCAGCTTTATGTGTGTGCATGTGTGTGTAGTGAGTAGAGAATAACCTTTATAATGTGCCTCTCTGTTTTCACCTGGTGAGGCTGCTCTGGTGGCATGCACGGAGGAAGAGGCGAACTTATGGACCGTGGTGGTCCAAGAGAAATGTCCCGAGTTGTTGGAGATAGAGGTGGCTTCTGAGCTGCCTGTAGCTTGGACCGAGGTGGCTTTGGTGGAGGAACACGACATGGTCCTGGGGGTCCTTCTGGATCATTGACGGAACATTTGGAAGGAAGAAGAGGTAGACCTGGAGGACCTGCATCAATGGATAATGGCGAGCAAAGTCAGGAACTTAGAGATCAGCCCTACTAGAGAGACCTGCAGAGCTGCATTGATGACCAGATTTATTTTTATACCATGTTTTAAATTTATAAATCTATATCTATAGTTTGGCCACAAAATTATGATTGTTCCTCGTGTGTACTTTAGCATTTTCACCTTTTATGAAGAAACATTAAAACAAGTATAATGATGGTGGGTTTAGTTTTTTTTTTCCTTTCAAGATGGTTGATTTAAGACTTAACCATGGGAACCCCTGTTGAGCATATTCAGGATCATTGTCGAGAACCCAGAGGGCCTCTAATGGTAACAAAATTTTTGGTTGTGAAGTTTTTCATAAACATTCCAAATATTTAAAACTGTCAAATGAATAATGTTGCAGAGGATCCATGGTGTCACCAGTGTGGCTACCAGGATCAAGCTCAGCATCAGCATGAGGGCTCCCCTTTTCATGCCCAGTGTAAGTCCTAAAGAACCTGTGTGATCCAGGGTGGTTTCGTGAAGTGTAATTTTCTCAGATGCCCAAAGAGTGTCACCTCTGTCACTTGTACCTGGACATGATGGCAATTCAGGAGTGGTGGTAGGCTGGGACACATCGCCATCATCATAATTTGCACGAAGTAATCCTTCCGGCATTGTGTCTTCAACCTTTAAGGAAATTTTGAGATTTAAGTTTCCATTAAAAATTTCACAGAGTTTTATTCACTTTAGTAGAACTTATCTGTTAATGACAGGGTCTTGATTTATAGTCCCCAAATATTTATTTGCTCAGAAAAATTTTATCACTACATCCACTGATATCGTGTAACCTTTGCTTCATTTCTGTTTGAATCAAAGTTCAGGGTTTGAGAATCTTAAAAGGGGAACTGCTCAGCTTTATGTGTGTGCGTGTGTGTGTAGTGAGTAGAGAATAACCTTTATAATGTGCCTCTCTGTTTTCACCTGGTGAGGCTGCTCTGGTGGCATGCACGGAGGAAGAGGCGAACTTATGGACCGTAGTGGTCCGGGAGAAATGTCCCGAGTTGTTGGAGATAGAGGTGGCTTCTGAGCTGCCTGTAGCTTGGACCGAGGTGGCTTTGGTGGAGGAACACGACGTGGTCCTTGTGGTCTTTCTTTATCATTGATGGAACAGTTGGAAGGAAGAAGAGGTAGACCTGGAGGATCTGCATCAATGGATAAAGTTGAGAATAGTCAGGAACTTAGAGATCAGCCCTACTAGAGAGACCTGCAGAGCTGCATTGATGACCAGATTTATATTTTAAACCATAAGATGTTTTAAATTTATAAATCCATATCTATAGTTTGGCCATAAAATTATGATTGTTCCTCGTGTGTACTTTAGCATTTTCACCTTTTATGAAGAAACATTAAAACAAGTTTAATGGTTGTGGGTTTAGTTTTTTTTCCTTTCAAGATGGTTGTTTTAAGACTTAACTGTAGGAACCCCTGTTGAGCACATTCAAGATCATTTTGGAGAACCCAGAGGGCCTCTAAGTGTCACAAAATATTTGGTTGTGATTTTTTCATAAACATTCCAAATGTTTAAAACTGTCAAATGAATAATGTTGCAGAGGATCCATGGGTCACCAGTGTGGCTACCAGGATCAAGCTCAGCATCAGCATGAGGGCTCCCCCTTTCATGCCCAATGTAAGTCCTGAAGAACCTGTGTGATCCAGGGTAGTGTCATGAAGTGTAATTTTCTCAGATGCCCAAAGAGTGTCACCTCTGTCACTTGTACCTGGACATGATGGTAATTCAGTATTGGCGGTATTCTGGGACACATCGCCTTCTTCATAATTTGCAGGAAGTAATCCTTCCAGCTTTGTTTCTTCAACCTTTAAGGAAATTTTGAGATGTTAGTTTCCATTAAATTCACTGCTTTTTATTCACTTTACGAAGAACTTATCTGTTAATGTCCAGGGATCTTGATTTATAGTCCCAAATATTTATTTGCTCAGAAAAATTTTATCACTATATCCACTGATATCTTTTAACCTTTGCTTCATTTCTGTTTGAATCAAAGTCCTAGTGTTTGAGAATCTTAAAGGGGACCTGCTCAGCTTTATGTGTATGTGTGTGTGTGTGTGTGAGTGTGTGTGTAGTGAGCAGAGAATAACCTTTATAATTGGCCTGTCTGTTTTCACCTGGTGAGGCTGCTCTGGTGGCATGCACGGAGGAAGAGGCAGAGTAATGGACTTTAGTGGTCCTGGAGAAATGTCCTGAGTTGGTGGAGATAGTGGTGGCTTCTGAGGTGCCCGTAGCTTGGACCGAGGTGGCTTTGGTGGAGGAACACGACGTGGTCCCTGGGGGGTCCTTGTGGACCATTGATGGAACAGTTCTCAGGAAGAAGAGGTAGACCTGGAGGACCTGCATCAATGGATAAAGGTGAGCACCGTCAGGAACTTAGAGATCAGCCCTACTAGGGAGACCTGCAGAGCTGCAATGATGACCAGATTTAGTTTTTAAACCAGAAGATGTTTTAAATTTATAAGCCCGTATCTATAAATTTAGCTACAAAATTATGATTATTCCTCGTGTGTACTTTAGCATTTTCACTTTTTATGAAGAAACATTAAAACAAGTTAAACGGTGGTGGGTTTAGTTTTTTTTTTTCCTTTCAAGATGGTTGTTTTTAAGACTTAACCATGGGAACCCCTGTTGAGCATATTCAGGATCATTGTGGAGAAACCAGAGGGCCTCTAAGTGTAACAAAATTTTTGGTTGTGATTTTTTTCATAAACATTCCAAATGTTTAAAACTGTCAAAAGAATAATGTTGCAGAGGATCCATGGTGTCACCAGTGTGTCTACCAGGAGCAAGCTCAGCATCAGCATGAGGGCTCCCCCTTTCATGCCCAGTGTAAGTCCTAAAGAACCTGTGTGATCCAGGGTGGTGTCCTATAGGGTAATTTTCTCAGATGCCCAAAGAGTGTCACCTCTGTCACTTGTACCTGGACATGATGGTAATTCAGTATTGGGGGTAGGCTGGGACACATCGCCTTCATCATAATTTGCATGAAGTAATCCTTCCGGCTTTGTGTCTTCAACCTTTAAGGAAATTTTGAGATGTTAGTTTCCATTAAAAATTGGGAAGTCAGGACCGTGAGGAGTGCGTTTACCCATTGAGACAGTGTGACAGATCTAACGGGAGACCACCAAGCCTAGTTGGAATGGAACTGATGGAACAGGGGACCAAACCAGGCTCTCTGAATGTGGCTGACAGTGGAGGAGGACTGAGAAACCAAGGACAACGGCAATGAATGTGAACTCTACAGCATGGACGGGCTCACTGTGAGCCTTAACCTTCACCTGGCGATGGATGGAGATAGAGACAGAGCCCCACATTGGAGCACCGGACTGAGCTCCCAAAGTTCTGATGAGGAGCGCATGGAGAGTGATCATGAGAAAGTCAGAACCATGAGGGACGCGTTCACCCACTGAGACGGCAGGACAGAACTAATGGGAGACCACCAAGTCCACTTGGAATGGGACTGATGGAACATGCGACCAAATCGGACTCTCTGAGGGTGGCTCTTGGTGGAGGCTGACCGAGGAGCCAAGGACAATGGCGATGGGCTTGGTCTCTACGACATGGATGGGCTCTGTGTGAGCCTTGTCAGTTCGGTTGCTCACCTTCCTGGACCTGGGGGGAGTTGGGAGGACCTTGGTCTCAACATAGTGTAGAGAACCCTGATGGCTGTTTGGCCTCAAGAGGGAGGGAGTGGGGGTGTGGGTGGAGGGGAGGGGAGGGAAGGGGGAGGAGGAGGGGAGGAGATGGCAATTTTTAATAAAAAATAAATAAACTGGAAAAAAATTTCACTGCTTTTTATTCACTTTACAAGAACTTATCTGTTAATGTCAGGATCTTGATTTATAGTCCCCAAATATTTATTTGCTCAGAAAAATTTTATCACTATATCCACTGATATCGTGTAACCTTTGCTTCATTTCTGTTTGAATCCAATTCTAGTGTTTGAGAATCTTAGAAGGGGACCTGCTCAGGGAAATTTTATCTCTAAAACCACTCTTATCGAGTAACTTTTGCTTCCTTTCTGTTTCTGTCATATTTCTGTATTTGAGAATCTCAAAAGGGTATCTGCTCTGCTTTATCTCTGTTTTACTCCTTGTGCATGTGTATGTGTGTTTGTTTGTGTGGTGCAGAGAATAACCTTCAGATTTGGCTCTGTCTTTTTTCCTGGTGTGAGAGGCCCTTTCACTGATTCTGCTTTTCTTTTTTTTTTCCGTCTGGCTGGTTTGTTTGTTTCAGGGCTGTTCTACTTTCTCAGCCTCCAATAGAGATTTCCGCGTGTTGGGATTACATATATGAGACCCCTTTTACTTGTTGTGTTCTCTGAGATGGAACTCAGGTCATGAGGATTATAATGTAAGTGCACTGTGTGTTTTTGTCTCTTTGCCTGTGTGTGTTTCTAGCATTTTAATGAAAAGTTGTTTGTGTGAGAGAGAGGGGAGACAGTTGGAGATAGAGATAGAGATTGGTTTTTAGCAGTTCAGAATGAATATGGAATAAACTCATTGCGATGTGGGATTTTTCTTTCTCCTTGGCTAAGCATCATCTTTGTGCCTTTGGAGCCTGTGTCATTTCTCAGCATGTCTGGCTGTTCCTCTTCATGAAGACTTCTAGTTAATATTCTGTTAGCATGGGGATCCAACATTATCTAGCTGAGGTTGATGATTTTATACTTATTATGCTGCAATTACCAGATAATGGATTCTGGAGAACTCATGTGTTAATATGGTTTTATGCAATTCTAACCTCAGAAAAGTGATCTGCTTTCATTTCAGTCACATCTTTGAAGGATAAAAACCACTGACCTTTTGCTTTAGCTGCCTCAAGAATATGTTAATATCTCATTTCTTTTAGTGATATTGTGGTTTGTACTCTAAACCTTTGCATATCCAAGATGTTATCTCTTCATGTTAAGGGCAACACTCCATGGTTTCCACACTCATCACATTACCATTTACTTTCTGTATCAGCCTAAAAATTCTGCATTCATCTAAAAATTCTGTTTGTATTAATCATGTTACTTTATAGGCTAATGAATTTCCACTGAAATCTTGGAAGATGTCTGTCAAGTGAACGTCTGCTTATTAAAATCTCTTGAGATCTATCTCCCTGCTAAGACCTCCCTTGACCAGTTACTCAATTTGATCATACATAATAGCTAATAATAAATTAGAAACCAAATTGGATTAGGCCTAAAAGACAGAACATTTGAGTTTGGTTCTGAAAATATTAAAATTACAGTTACCAATGGTTTCATTAGGTGTAATAATTATGTCGAATCTGTCACTGTCTCTCCTAATGTTGAACTGAGATGCTTCAAGTTAATTAGCTAGCTCTTAACCATTTGTATTGGAGATTGGTAAATTGTGTAAGGTCTACAAACAGAACTAGCTCTTTTACTTGCTTTATACCTTATCTTGAATTTTGCAGGAAAATTGATGGAGCTAGAAAAAATTATTTTGCATGAGGTAACCCAGACACAGAAAGACAGTTTTCACATGTACTCACTCCTGGGTGGTTTTTAAACATAAAGCAAAGAAAACCAGCTTACAAACCACAATCTCAAAGAACTTAGACAACAATGAGGACACACTAAGAGAGACTTAAATAGATCTAATCTACATGGGAAGTAGAAAACCACAAGCTCTGCTGAGTAAATTGGGAGCATGGGGACCTTGGGGGAGAGTAGAAGTGGGAGGGGAGAGGCACTGAGGGGAGCAGAGAGAAATGTAGAGCTCAATAAAAATCAATAAAAAACACAAAACAAAATTGACTATTTCCTTTACATTTTCCAGTTTTGTGTAGTACAGGTTTTTGAAGTATGTTCTGATGATTCTCTGGATTTCCTCAGTGTCTGATGTTATGTCCCCTTTCTCATTTCTGATTTTGTTAATTTGGATAGTCTCTTTTTATTTGGGGTACTTTAGATAAGGGTTTGTCTATATTGCTGATATTCTACAAAAAAGCAACTCTTTGTACCAGTGACTCTTTGTATTGTTTTCTTTGTTTCTATTTTATTGATTTCAGTCCTCAATTTGATTATTCCCTGCCATCTCCTCCTCCTGTGTGAGTTTGCTGTTTTTATTGCACAGCTTTCTAGTGGGCTGTTAAGATACTAGAGCAAGATTTTTTTCAGGTTCTTTATGTAGGCACTTATTGGTAAGAATTTTCCTGTTAGTACTGCTTTCAAAGTATCTCAAAGAATTTGGTATGTTGTGCATTCATTTTCAATAAATTCTAGGAAGTCTTCCTTTATTTCTATTGAGAATTGTTCAGTTTCCATGAGTTTGCAGGATGTTTGCAAATAGTGTTGTTGAATTCCAACTTTAAACCAAAGGTGATCCAATAAGACCTGTGGTTATTTCAATTTTTTAAATCTGTTGTGATTTGCTTTGTTTCCGAGTATGTGGTTGAATTTAGAGAAACCCACAGAAATAGCTGACCCAAGATTGTGAGAGCTCACTGGCTCTTGACTGACAACTGGGGAACCTGCATAAGACCAAACTAGGACCTCCGAATATGGGTGACAGTTATATGGCTTAGACAGCTTTGTTGGGCCACAGGCAGTGGGACTAGGATTTATTTATCCCTAGTGTGTGAACTGGGTTTTTTGGAGCCCATTCCCTATTGAGGGATACTTTGCTCAGTCTAGATACAGGGAGGATGGTCTTGGTCCTGCCTCAAGGGATATGACAGACTTTGTTTACTCCACATGAGAGACCTCATCCTCTCTGCAAAATGGATGGGGAGAGGGTGGGGGACAGTACGTGGAGAAAGAGAAAGGGAGGGAGAGGGATCTGGGATGGTTATGTAAAATAAAAAGGATTGTCTTAAAAATAAAAGAAAAAATGAATAAAATAAATAAAAACACTAATGAAGGTTATTTCTTTTATACTTGCTGTGACAAAATATCTGACAGAGATTATTTAAGGAAGGAAAGAAGGAAGGAAGGAAGAAAGGAAAGAATAAGGAAGGAAGGAAGGAAGGAAGGAAGGAAGGAAGGAAGGAAGGCAGGCTCGTGGCTACAGGAAACTCCTGTTTGCCTTCCCTGCTATAACTGACTGAGTTTCCCTCCAGCAGTTACAGTATGGAAAGGCAACTGGGAGGCTTCATCTGTGGCAATGGTCTATTGCTTCTCACATGCTCTTAGACAGGGAAGCATACAACCCAGAACTGGTTCCAGAAGTAGGGATGACCTTTAAGACCCACCACAGACAACCTTCTGCTAGCTAGACCATATCCCAAAGGTTAACCAGTCTCCTAAATGGTAACAAAGTATTCAAACATTCAAACATGTGCTATCCCTTCTTTCTATGTCTCTCTTTCTCTTGCTTGGTGGTGGTGGTGGTGGTAGTGTGTGTGTGTACATGCCTGTGTGCATGTGTGTGTGAGTATGTGCATGTGTGTGTACCTGCCAGCATGTAAAATTACAGTTATGAAGTTATGAATTAGCAGCAAAAATCATTTTACGGTTAGGGTCACCACAACATGAAAAACTGTATTAAATGGTCACATCATTAGAAAGATTGAGATCTACTGCCTAAGAAGGTGACTAGCTAGCATGGGTATTCCCAGAAATGAGGGTATGAAGGAGGTGAAGGATATATTTGAGGCTGGGTTCCTCTTTTCTGACACTATTTGCAACTATACAGACATAGATACACAAAGGCACAACTCCCCTCACAAGCATTATGTTACTTTTCAAGTTATTGGGAATTACAATCAAGCATTTTTTTTTCTAGAGTATACAGGCATTGCCTCTCCCAGAGAACTTAGGTTCATCACGGATTTTCTCAGAACTGCTTGTTCCCTCTTCTTTATTGTGGTGCTCTTGTTAGAATATAGAAATTGTTTCTATATGTTCTGCAATGAAAAGACAGAGGATCGACTTTCCTGGTTTGATTAGAAAATGAACTCTTTGATTTGGGGTGCACAATTTCAAAACTACTTTATCCCTTACCAGGACAGGGCATTGAGACATGAAAAGTAGAAACTATTACTTAAAAGTAAAGTATCTTCTAATATGCTTATCTATTTACAAATTACTATGATATCATCAAGAAGTAGAAAATATTTTGCTAACTAGATTGAGAAAATCATGAACTGAGAAACTGGGCCTTTCCCTGTGTCTGAGACTGAACTGAACTCACTATATTTGAAAATTTCTGAATCTTATGTGAGATGATTATTAATTTTAATAAGCCCCTTTCATCAGAGTATCTCTTCTATGTTTGGGAGGCAAAATGCATATTATTTTCCATTTGTAAATAACTCCTGCTTTCTAGTGTCCTCCATGTCATCGTATCTGTGAAACTGCTTTAGAGCAACCCATTGGTCCACTGAGTCCCATTCAAAAGTCATTAATATTCAACTTCTGATTCACACAAACCCTTACTTTAGGGCTCCAGTTTACAAACAGGTTTTCTACCTCCAGCAGTGCATGGTGATGAGGTCACTTTACTATGAATAGATAAATGTCTAATTACAACCCTAAAATATTGTAAACGTGTGAACATGATACAAAGAATCAGAGTGTATATTATTGTCAAATACAGAGCAAATATCCAGAAATCAAAGTGTTACTATATGGTAATTGAATCTTAACATCTACAACTGCTGGCTAATTGGAGAAAAATACTTCCTGTGTGACTGGAGGAAGAGTTTTCATTATCCTCCTAGTGGAATCAAATAGAAAACACGCTGTAATCTCTTTATAATGAAAACTTGGTTGAACAGATTACAAATAGATAAAATTCCACAATTTCTTGCTAATGTAAACACAGAAACAAAGAGACAAACAGAGGAGATGCTCTTTTATCTGTGATCCTGAAATAGGAATATCAAAAGGAAGAGAAAACCTACCTGCAATTATGCTGAAGGAAAAGGCACCTGGGTGATGCCTGGACCACTGCAATAACTAGACCCATTAATATGTATTCAGGTGCATTACCTCAGTCGTTTTTAAAATCAGTCTAATATGTATTTATTTCTACAAACCATCCTTGGTCAAACATCAGGCACCTTCCTGTGTTTTCAGCTCATTCTCTTATTGGGCCACTGCTACCTGCAAGGACTTACTGCTCACTGGAATTTATAGAAAGAATGGTTCACAAATACCAAACGCTTTCCTCTGACCAAATCTCCATATAAAACTGTGATAGGTAGACAAAATTCATAAGAAAACGAAGTTCACAAAGGAGAATTTTACCTTAATAGCAGAGGTACTGCCCTTGTCCTCTGTTCTAGCTTCAGGAACATCTGGATTTTCAGAGAGCCTTTAGAATAAAAACATGTAGTGTTGGGTGAGTTTGTTCCTTAGAGAAACTCTGTTGAAAGATTTGTTACCTGTATACTAAGTAACATTTTTGCATTTATGTAATTCAACATTGATCCCTGTCTTAAAGGTTTTTGTTGCTTTTCTGGTTTCAACTTATTGCAATCTATGTAACATTCAGTGAAGACTCAGTCATAGTTTTAGTTAAAAAAAAAAAATTAAAAAGCCAGTGGTTTTGGAGATGGCTCAGTCAGTAAGATGTTTGCTGTGCATACAAAACAACCTGAGTTTAAATCCTCAGCATCCACATAAAAAACTGGGCACGGACACATGCACATGTAATCTCAGTACTGTGGGTGGAAGAGACAGGCCACCATTTGGATTCATTGGCTGCCTGACCAGCTTCAGGGTCAGTCAGAGATCTTATGTCAAGTGGATAAGCTAGAGAATGATACAAGACACCAATATCCTCCTCTTTCCTTCATGTCTGCACAGAGAAATATGCAAAGCACAGAGAAATATGCATAGCACAGAAAAATATGTAAAGTACAAACATACACAGAGAGAATGAAAAATACTAAAATTATGAATTTCAGTGTTGAAAATAAAGTTGACACTTTTCGACGTAAACAACATTAATGTGAAGTTTCCTTAACTAGTAGAAAATTGCCCATCAAATCAGATTAGAAATGACAAACTTGTTTTTAAATGGGAAGCTGGGCCCTCGTACACACTGTTCCTTTGTTTATGTTGGAAGAGTCTCTTTTCCAGTTCACGCTCCCTGTGAGCTAGGCTTTCTCAATGTGCTTCTGAGTTGAAGCCATATTCCCTCTACCACTTTAGATTTCATTACTTAAGCAATGTTACCCTCAAGAACAGCACTAAAATTGGAAAAGGAAGAAGCAGTACCTATTTGGCTTAATCACTGAATGTGCCTCAGCGCCGTTCATTATTAAAAACTCCGCCATTTCCTCTTGCCTCTCATATAATGCCAGTTTATATGGGGTCAACCCATACTGTAAAGAAAAAGAATCATTTTATAAATTGACATGCTTCTCAACTGAAAAAGTATCACAGATTTTATAAACAAAAAGTCACAAAAGGATAGATTTTTCCTTCAGCCCTTGCTGCAGATTCATACACACAGGCACTCCCTTCCCTGTGACACACCTTCCTGTGTCCAACACTGCCTGTGAGCACCACTCATCTCCAGAACTTCCCACAAATGCTTGCTGGTTTCAAGCTTCTTAGCTCCATGGAGATGTGCCTCCATTTCCCAACCCTAAAACATTGAGTTAGATTTGGTATGCCTCTGTTGAATGAGTGGACTCAAGTGGCATCCCTGGAGCAGTTTCTCAATCTGTTTTTCAAAACTATTTTTCCCTAAACTAAAAATTATCTCACAAACCAAACATCATTTCCTATTGTAGTGGTCCAAAAAAAATGCTGGAGGAAGACCCCAGACTCAAATGGTATGTAACCACATAGAGTGCTTATTCTTCAGAAATAGCCAGCATGCAACCCATCACCCATATAAAGTGTTAATGAGGACCAAGGACAAAGACATGCATGCCCTTTTAAAGGGGACATGGGGAATTCTAAGTATCTTTTTTATAATTGGGCAGTCAGGGAGCAGTTACATGAGGTGCACTTTGATTGTACAGGACTAGTAACAGTTTCATCCAATCTTGGATTTTTCTGTCACAGTCACATATGGTCAGTAGAAGCCAAATCCTGCAACTCTGGGTTTCCCAGCCTTATAAGGCCAGGTTTGGAATTGTTTAGCCGATTGGCTAAACTTGACTGGGGAACTTCCTGGATTCAGGCTTAGGTCATTAATTAAAATGGAGCCACTACTTGTCTAGGATGAAGTCACATTTTGACCTCTTCATTATGAACATAGAAAATTTGAAAAAGTTAAATAAAGATGTCTTCTCAGTATGTTTTCTTCAAAGATCAAATTTCCACATTTGCCTGTGTGTCTGTGACCTTTCCACTCTAGCCTCATCTCTGGGAGACAAACCACATCAGAAGCTTCTTAAATGTAACAGATTTCCGGTGTTTTCTACAGACATTTACCTTAACATTACTTTTTATTGATTGTGTGTATGTGAAGTATGTGTGGGCCTAAGTACTTTACTTGTTCAATTTTAAAGTAAAGCCCAAGTCTGAAACAAAATGTGCTGTGCCGAGTTCCTTTAATTATCTGCAAAACTATAAAAAAAAAAAAAAAGATTGGGAAAAATGTTTGACTCTGAACAAATTTAGTGAGACTGTTTGAGCTTCAGAATGTGGAAAGTGATCTGAGTGTCATTGCTGGAAGTACATTGAGAATGAAGTTGAATGATTTTTACCTCTGTTTTGGCGTTAACATTTGCCTTATATTTAAGAAGCTTTCCAGCAATTGTTGTATTTCCTCTTACAACTGCATGGTGCAGGGCTGCATCCCCACTGAAATCTACGATGTGGGGATCAGCACCCCGCATTAGTAGTATAGCGACGCACTCAACGTTGTCCCGCTGGGTCGCCTGTGGGTATTGTATAAAGAAAGAGATACTGAATTCAAGAAAGTCAGGATAAACTTTCCAACAATTGCATTGAACGGTTACCCTTGGATTGGACCAATTGTTTAGGTTATGCATATTATCTCTTTTTTGAGACTGGGTCTTCTCAAGTACCCCAGGCTTGCCTAAATTTATAACCTCCCCACCAAAGATTTCCAAGTAGTAGAATTTCAGGGGTATGCCACCACACCTAGATATTAAAGCATTACACCAGCACTGTTTGGCCATTGTTATAGTGTGGGAGGTTGCTTGTTAATTTGCTTGTTTTGATAACTTGACCCAAGCTGAAGACACTGGGAAAGAAGGAACCTCACTTGAAGAATTGCCTCCACCAGACTGGACTCTGGGAAGTCTGTAGAGCATTTTCTTGATTGAGGTTGATATTGGAGGGCACAGCTTCCTAGGGGAGGTGGCATGACTGGGCAGGTGGTCCTGAGTAGTATAAGAAATCTGAGCAAGCCTTGGAAAAAGCCATGGGAAAGCAGCTGCTTCATTTTCTGCCTCTGGTCCTGATTGAGCTTCGACCCTGGTTTCCCTTCATAACTGACTGTGATGTAGAATTGTAGGCTGAATAGATACTTCTTTTCTCAAGCTGGTTTTGGCCAGTGTTTCATCACAGCAACAAAAACCAAACAAGCATAATATCGAATCCATTTTATACCAAAACTCTTGCACGATAGCTACCTTAATCAGGGGTGTGCAGCCCTCGTCGTCTTGAATATTGATGTCCGTACAGCTGTTGGATACTAACCATGTTACCACGTCTGGATGGTTATGGGCACAGGCATAGTGTAGTGATGTCCTACAAATTGAGAGGACATTTTAGGAAATTAAAGATTACTATGTAAAGGCACATTCAAGTGTAAATATTATATGGCAAAGTGCATTTCCTTCTGATGTAAGAGAAGAAACTAAAGTTTTCTTATTTACTTAATTCTCTACTTAGGTGTTCACTTGCTGTGCTAGGCGTATAGTGCATGGCTGTCCCATTCAAGGAAAGTGCTCTATCACAGTCTTCATCCTTCCTCAGAGCAGCCTCTCTGGATTACAGGAGAACACCTATTAGAATGAACTCAGCTTGGATTTGAATCCTACCCCAATCACTGTTAGTTATTAGTTAACACTTAGACTTCCTGACTAATGACTTCATGAGCTCCATGACTCAATCTCTCCATCCGTAGAATGGGGATTCAACACTGTAGCTCTCTTAGACAGTGCTGCAGCTATCTTACACAGTGATGCTGTGATGCTTCCACTCACATCTTCAAGAGCACGTACAAATGCTTCCAGCACCTGACAGCTCAGTGTTTGTCAATTATGATTGGTCTTCATAATGGTAACAAACACAGTATTTCAATGAAAAGAAATAACAGAATTATGTGTATGGTGGTGTGGGAGAATTGTCTGTATTCTGTCAATCATGTTTTAAATAAACCCTGATTAGCCGGGTAGGAAGTATAGTCCGGTCAACCAGACAGGAAGTAGAGCTGGGGCGATGAGAACAGGAGTATTCTGGGAAGAAGGAAGCCCATTCCTCCTCAGTCCAACCCAGACCACCTAAGAAGCAACATGTGACCTGTCCCGCTGTAAAAGGTACCCAGCCATGTGGCTAACATAGATAAGAATAATGGGTTAATATAAGCTACAAGAGCTAATAAGAAGGCTAAGCTAATGGGCCAATCAGTTTTATAATTTATGGAGATCTCTGTGTGATTTTCTCTGGGACTAAATGGCTGGGGGACCGGGTGGGACAGAAACCCCAACAAACCTGGCCCTCATGTTACACTACAGCAGATGCAAATGTTTTTATTCAAATAACTTTACAATATTTTAACAACTCTATTACCTAAGCTGGCCTTGAACTGGTAATCCTCCCAGTAGGTAGGAATGCAGGTAGTTCCACTGCACCTACCTTAATCTTTATTTCACACTTTAGCATGACTGACATCTGCCACTTATAATTCATGATATTTTATGACTATAATCAGCAATGCTTTTTACTTTGCTGCCATACAAAACAAAGGGTCATCGTGTAGTCCATTGTGCCTTACATCAAATGAAACGACACAATCCACAGGCCCAAGACAATTATAAAGGTCACGTGTATCTATGTAAATTTCAGCTCTTAAGACTATGAAATGTAAACAGATTTAGAATAGAAATAACAACAAACAAAAATCTAAATCCTTAATCCCAGCACTCGGGAGGCAGAGGCAGGCGGATCTCTGTGAGTTCGAGGCCAGCCTGGTCTACAAGAGCTAGTTCCAGGACAGGCTCTAAAAAAGCTGCAGAGAAACCCTGTCTCGAAAAACCAAAAAAAAAAAAAATCTAAATCCCCAGTCATCAATACTTTCAATTTTTCATTTCTCAATGCCCAGAAGTAATGTTTCTATGTTTGCTGCCAACAGGGACACAACATAGTCCTCAGACAATAGACAGAGTATCCATGTTAATACAGACACCAGATGGTAGCAAATTCCTTTGTCTTATTCCCCTCAATGTGTCCATGTTCTAACACCAAAACTGAGCAAATCTTTCTAGAAGGAGATAATCCATGGCATCATAGCTCCCTTGCTT
Organism: Arvicola amphibius; assembly: GCF_903992535.2. NCBI lineage: Eukaryota > Metazoa > Chordata > Mammalia > Rodentia > Cricetidae > Arvicola > Arvicola amphibius. Next base: position 92,970,432 of record NC_052047.1, read on the forward strand.
TGATTTTCAAAAAGCTTTTAGCCAAAAAATACTAGGGATTCAATTGGGCATCTTTCATTGTATTCAATATTTAAATTTATAGAATGCAAAGAAAGATGACTGGGCAGAGAAACACAAATATTTTCAGAATGAGAGGATCTTGAGAGGTAGAAGATGTGTATGTTCTACAGTAGATATCTAAGTTACATGTGGGGAATAATAAATGGGTTGGCAGAATGGATAAATATAGCTGGAAAATTCAGTGTTTTTAAAGGATACATTTATTAAGCAAAAGAATACTTTGAAACAATAATTTACTATTATTTGTATGAAGCTCTGATTTGGAAGACTGAATAAATATAGACTAAATAACCTCACAACTCCAGACATGATCAAGAAGCATGTGAGCTATGAAGAATCTACTGTTGAGGGCCATTGTTTCCTGCCTATGATCTAGTGAAAAATAAGAAACAAGGACTAGGAAAGAGGGCTGCAGTGACTGTTAAACCTCAGTTGCTAAGCACTTGTCCTGCAAGCCTGAGACACTGACTTCAGAACACCCAGCACCTTGAGAATCTGGTGCTGGATGTGGATCCAGGAAGATCCCCAAAGCTTGCTTGCCTGCGAGTCTAGGTGAGTCAGTATACTCCAAGAAAATCATTCAAACACAGTAGAGATTTGGGTGAGAGAACCTGTCTCAAAAGCTGAGGTGTAGAGACCACAGGGTGGTTTATCAGGTGAGGGTACCCACTGGCAGACCCAATGGCCTGAGTTCAATTCCCAGAGTCCACAAAGTGGCAGAACACAACTGTCAAATATAGTTCTCTCCTGACCTTCACACACTTACTTGGCCCATGTGCCCCATATACTTATTATTTTTGTAATGAGATGAAAAGAAATTTTTGAAGAGAATGTCAACCACTAGCCTTCACATATGTACCAAAACCAAAGCACACACAGCAGGTATATAAAGGGCCGCAGAACAGAGTTATAGTTCAAGTTGAAAATTTCCTTATGAGATTGCTCAGTGAGCATGAAACTGACGTAAGATTTCTTGGTGACTCTTTTTTTGTTGTTTCGAGTTGACATCTCATGTTAAAATGTATCTCATGATACAATTTTCTGTATTGCGTATAACAGCATTGCATCAAAAACATATACATTAAGGGCTGGAGAGATGGCTTGGCATTTACAAGCTCTAGTTTTTTCTGTAGAGGACCTGGGTTTGATTCCTAGCACCCATATAGCAGATCACAACTGTCCATGACTCCACTTCCAGGAGATCCAACACCCTCTTCCTATGTGTGCATGGTACATTGAAAATACATGCAAGCAAAAACACTCAAACCTATAAAATTTTAAGTGCACACATAAAAAATGTACGTGGTTTTCTTAGCTAAATCCCTTTAAAGCACCCAATAAAGTGCTCTAAAAGAGACAATGTAAAAGGATTTGTAAACTAACTGAAGTTTTTTGTTTTGCTTTCTTAAAGAAGGCCTAGGAGCTGCCCTTCCAAGGTGTGCAGGTTTCAGGTGCCTAGGAGCCTAAAGCAGGCACAAAACCCAGTGGTCTCCATGAAAGAAGAGCCTTAAGCAGCATGACATCTGCCCTCCCTCAGGCTGCAGACCTAGAAAGTAGGTTTCTCCCTGGTAGACCCTGACTGTCCCCAAAAGCTTCCGCCCCTCCCGAGGCCCCATTACCTGCCCCTCCTGTCGATTTCATTTACGTGGTATTGGCTGCCATTGATAAGTCTTTCGACTAAAGCCACATCACCCACACTGGCTGCCCTCTGCAGCTGCCCCACAGGGTCGTATCCAATTAGGTACAAAGGAAATTGTGGCCGTTTCCGACCAAAGCACCCATGACCCAGGCATGCGGGCCACAGGCGGGTGTACCAACGAGTCCGCTGAGGGGCTCTAAAAGTCAGGGCATCATATTCGAAGTCATCCAGCATGTTGAGCCTCAAGGCTCCGCAGGCCCTCCCGGGCCTCCCGGGCCTCCCGGCCCTCCCGGCCCTCCCTACCCTCCCGGCCCTCCCTACCCTCCCGGCCCTCCCGACCCTCCCGGCCCTCCCTTCCTTTCCCTAAAAAGCTACCCGCACCCTCCCAAACCCAAAAAATAAATGTTTAAACACTGGTTAAACCAAATAAGCGTCTGAACCAAATAAGCGTCCTGCTAGGGCAGATC